>NC_074687.1:26568841-26586341 GCF_029448725.1 Salvelinus fontinalis
AGTGGAAGAGAGAGAGAGAGAGAGAGAGAGGTGAAGAGTAGAAGTGGAAGAGAGAGAGAGAGAGAGAGAGAGAGAGAGAGAGAGAGAGAGAGAGAGAGAGAGAGAGAGGGAGAGAGAGAGAGAGAGAAAAATAAAAAGAAAGAAAGAAAGAGAGAGAGAGAGAGAAGTGAAGAGTAGAAGTGGAAGAGAGAGAGAGAGAGGTGAAGAGTAGAAGTGGAAGAGAGAGAGAGAGAGAGAGAGAGAGAGAGAGAGAGAGAGAGAGAGAGAGAGAGAGGTGAAGAGTAGAAGTGGAAGAGAGAGAGAGAGAGAGAGAGAGAGGGGTGAAGAGTAGAAGTGGAAGAGAGAGAGAGAGAGAGAGAGAGAGAGAGAGAGAGAGAGAGAGAGAGAGAGAGAGAGAGAGAGAGAGATAATAACGTATTATTATTGTTGTGTTATTGCTGTTGGTAGACCACTGTTGTTTTACTGTATGTGTACTTTGACAAGTAAAATACTTTAACTTGCCATGTCAATAACGTCTATTAAACTAAGTTAAATTGACAGGGGGAGAGAGAGACAGAGAGAAAGAGAGAGAGAGGGAGGAAGGGGGGATGGTGTTATTAGATAGCTTTGAATAGTGAATATTAATAATGCTAGTTGGTTGACTGTGCTGTGGACACACCACGTTACGCAGTCCTATGAATCAAGTCCATGACTAAATCAAAGCCAGTTATTATTATTATCATTCTGCATTATAATATCTATGATGATGGACGTAAATCTATCAGCTTCTGTATAGGAGTATGATTCATCCTGTAACACGCCTTCAGCACATTATGCAGTGTACGCACACACACACACACACACACACACACACACACACACACACACACACACACACACACACACACACACACACACACACACACACACACACACACACACACACACACACACACACACACACACACACACACACACACACACAGACACGCACACAGACACAGACACATCGTGTTCTACTAGTTACTGCCCTATTACTGTAGAATTGAAGTGTTGAAATGCTTTGGCTATTTCACTTGCTTTGGCAATGTAAACATATGTCTCCCATGCCAATAAAGCTCTTTGAATTGAGGAGTGATAGAGCGATCTAGGAGAAGTTATAAAGTCCTCCAGCGGGAAGTTATCTGGCATCATTGTAAGAACAGAATATTTTCTAACAGAGGGGTGTTTGGTTTGTGTACCCTTAAAACGGCATGACAAAATGGATATGGTACTCTCTTACCACATATTTGTGTGTGTGTGTGTGTGTGTGTGTGTGTGTGTGTGTGTGTGTGTGTGTGTGTGTGTGTGTGTGTGTGTGTGTGTGTGTGTGTGTGTGCGTGCGTGCGTGCGTGTTTCTAAATGTATTATATTAGCTGGCAATTAAAGCTATTGCCAGAAGTCTATACTTCGCTGTCTGTTGGGAAGTGGCCTAATTTAGGAAACAGTTTTTTTCTCAACACACTCTCCCTGCTTTTCCATCGATCCTCTACTCCCGCCTGCTACTATTCCAATCGGAACCCCCAGCTTCCAACAGAGTGTGTCACAGACATGGACATGTCCTGCTTTCAACATTGGTCATCCCCAACTCCCCTAACTGCCAATCACCATAAGGGGGATGCCCAATTTAGAGTTTTCTGATGAGTGATGGTTTAAGCTGTTTGTTGTTTCTATTGACTGTGAAGTCAAAATACATCACGCTGACTAGTACACCAAGTAGTGAACCGACACACTGATTAGCAGTACTTAACTGAGGTCTTATTGATTTTACCTGGACAAGTTCCATTGAGTACTAAATAAATACCCGAGTGGCTGTTGGGAGAGGTTGGGCTGTAGGTATGGCTCATGAGTTATTAGGGCTATCACTGGCTTGTCTACTGCTTATTGAGTCACTCAGATCGGATGTCTATGTATGGTATGTCATATCGTAAATGGTTATGTCACTTAGTCCTCCATACCTTGGTGAGGGTATGCGGTATGCTATGCTACACATTACATGTCATATGGTATAGTAGTTATGTCTAGTACCTTGGTGAGGTCCAGGTACCTCTGGGGCTCGTGGCCTGCTGGGGAGAGGCTGGAGTGGGATGACATCCTGTGAAGGAGCAGGGCTGCTTTGGGCCCTCTCAGAGCCATTCTGGCCTGGGCCGGTACCAGAGACCCAGTCTGGGTCAGCTTGGACTTGAACAACTGCTGCACCAACACACTCTCACTGGCTGTTAGGGGATCACACAGAGAGAGAGCGAGAGAGAGGGGAGGGGATGGGGAGGGGAAAGAGGGAGGAAGAAAATCGGAGGGAGAGGATTGGAGGAGAGGAGCAGTGGGAGCAGGATAGGAGAAAGGAAGCAGACAGGAGACATGAGGAGATTAAAAGGAGAAGGATGATTGGAAGAAAGGAGGGAGGGAAAAAGAGGAGGAGTGAGAGGGAGGGATTGGAGCAAAATAATAGGCATGTAAACAATCATCTCCATAAGAAAGTAGGTTGAGCATGCTGTCACAGAACACGTGGAGCAGCCTTCAACAACAAACAGCTCTGTGAGACAGGCATGTGTGTGTGGGAGAGAGAGAGAGAAATCTTGAAAGGAATTTCCTAGACTGGTTGTAGGGTGTAATGACTGTGGCTTTCCTAGGTAATTGTCTATTAATTTATGTAATCATCACCACCAACACTACCACCTGACTACAGAGGTCCACAGACCACTCTCCATAACCCCCAGCACCGCTGTCACATTTCACCTTTGACCTTTGATGTGTGTGTACATTCTGCAAAATATGCACAAAGGAACAAAATAGACAGGGAGAGTAGACAGGGAGATGAGACAGGGATATAGACAGGGAAAGAGACAGGTAGAGGAGACAAGGACATAGACAGAGAGAAAGACAGGGAGATGAGACAGGGAGATGAGACAGGGAGATGAGACAGGGACATAGACAGGGACAGAGACAGGTAGAGGAGACAAGGGCATAGACAGAGAGAAAGACAGGGAGATGAGACAGGGAGATGAGACAGGGAGATGAGACAGGGACAGAGACAGGGAGAGGAGACAGGGAGAGGAGACAGGAAGATAGACAGGGAGATGAGACAGGGACATAGACAGTGACAGAGACAGGGAGAGGTGACAGGGAGAGGAGACAGGAAGATAGACAGGGAGAGGAGACAGGAAGATAGACAGGGAGAGGAGACAGGGAGAAAGACAGGGATATAGACAGGGGCAGAGACAGGGAGATGAGACAGGGAGAGGCGACAGGGAGAGGAGACAGGGAGATAGACATGAAGATAGACAGGAAAAGAGACAAGTAGAGGAGACAGGGAGATAGACAGGGAGAGGTGACAGTGAGATAGACATGGAGGGGAGACAGGGAGAGGAGACAGGAAGAGGAGAGAGGGAGATATAAAGGGAGATAGACAGGGAGAGGAGACAGGGAGAGGAGTCAGGAAGAGGAGAAAGGGAGAAAGACATGAAGATAGACAGGGAAAGAGACAAGTAGTGGGGACAGGGAGAGGAGACTCGAAGAGGAGACAGGGAGATAGACAGGAAGAGGAGACAAGAAGAGGAGAAAGGGAGAAAGACACGAAGATAGACAGGGAAAGAGACAAGAAGATAGACAGGGAGATAGACAGGGAGAGGAGACAGGGATAGGAGACAGGGAGAAAGACAGGGAGAGTAGACAGGAAGATAGACAGGTAGAGGAGACAGGAAGAGGAGACAGGGAGAAAGACATGAAGATAGACAGGGAAAGAGACAAGTAGAGGAGACAGGGATAGGAGACAGGGAGAAAGACATGAAGATAGACAGGGAAAGAGACAAGTAGAGGAGACAGGGAGAGGAGACAGGGAGAAAGACATGAAGATAGACAGGGAAAGAGACAAGTAGAGGAGACAGGGAGAGGAGACAGGGAGAAAGACATGAAGATAGACAGGGAAAGAGACAAGTAGAGGAGACAGGGAGAGGAGACAGGGAGAAAGACATGAAGATAGACAGGGAAAGAGACAAGTAGAGGAGACAGGGAGAGGAGACTCGAAGAGGAGACAACAAGGAGAGGAGACATGGAGAGGAGACTCGAAGAGGAGACAACAAGGAGAGGAGACATGGAGAGGAGACAGGAAGAGAAGAAAGGGAGAAAGACATGAAGATAGACAGGGAAAGAGACAAGTAGAGGAGACAGGGAGAGGAGACAGGAAGATGGACAGGGAGATAGACAGGGAGAGGAGACAGGGAGAGGAGACAGGGTGAAAGACAGGAATATAGACATTCAGATAGACAGTGAGATAGACAGGGAGAGGAGACAAGGAGAGGAGAGAGGGAGAGGAGATAGGGAGAGAGACATGGAAAGAGACAGGGAGAGGAGACAGGGATAGGAGACATGGAGAGGAGACAGGGAGTGGTGACAGGGAAAGAGACAGGGAGAGGAGACATGGAGAGGAGACAGGGAGAGGTGACAGGGAAAGAGACAGGGAAAGAGACAGGGAGAAGAGACAGGGAGAGGAGATAGTTAGATAGACAGGTAGAGGAGAAAGGGAGATAGACAGGGAGAGGAGACAGGAATATAGACAGGGAGAGGAGACAGGGAGAGGAGACAGGGAGAAAGACAGGAGAGGAGACATGAAGATAGACAGGTAGAGGAGAAAGCGAGATAGACAGGGAGAGGAGACAGGGAGAGGAGAAAGGGAGAAAGACATGAAGATAGACAGGGAAAGAGACAAGTAGAGGAGACAGGGAGAGGAGACAGGAAGATAGACATGGGAGATAGACAGGGAGAGGAGACAGGGTGAAATACAGGAATATAGACATGCAGATAGACAGTGAGATAGACAGGGAGAGGAGACAAGGAGAGGAGAGAGGGAGAGGAGACAGGGAGAGAGACATGGAAAGAGACAAGTAGAGGAGACAGGGAGAGGAGACAGGAAGATAGACATGGGAGATAGACAGGGAGAGGATACAGGGGGAAAGACAGGAATATAGACATGCAGATAGACAGTGAGATAGACAGGGAGAAATGACAAGGAGAGGAGAGAGGGAGAGGAGACAGGGAGAGAGACATGGAAAGAGACAGGCAGAGGAGACAGGGAGTGGTGACAGGGAGAGGTGACAGGGAAAGAGACAGGGAGAGGAGACAGGGAGTAGAGACAGGGAGCGGAGACAGTGAGATAGACAGGGAGAGAGACATGGAAAGAGACAAGGAGAGGAGACAGGGAGAGGAGATAGGGAGAGGGGACATGGAGAGGAGACAGTGAGATAGACAGGGAAAGAGACAGGGAGAGGAGACAGGGAGATAGACAGGAAGAAGAGACAGGGAGATGGACAGTGAGAGAGACAGGAAGATAAACATGGAGAGGAGACAGGGAGAGGAGACAGGGAGAGGAGACAGGAAGAGAAGACAAGGAGGAAGACAGGGAGATGAGACAGGGAGCGGAGACATTGAGAAAGACAGGGAGATAGACAGGGAAAGAGACAGGGACAGAGACAGGGTGAGGAGACAGGAAGATCGACAGGAAGATAGACAGGGAGAGGAGACAGGGAGAGGAGACAGGGAGAAAGACAGGGAGAAAGACAGGGAGATAGACAGGGAGATAGACAGGGAAAGAGACAGGGAGATAAACAGGGAGATAGACAGGAAGATAGACAGGGAAAGAGAAAGGGATAGAGACAGGGTGAGGAGACAGGAAGATTGACAGGAAGATAGACAGGGAGAGGAGACAGGGAGAGGAGACAGGGAGATAAACAGGGAGATAGACAGGAAGATAGACATTGATAGAGACAGGGATAGAGACAGAGTGAGGAGACAGGAAGATGGACAGGAAGATAGACAGGGAGAGGAGACAGGGAGATAGACAGGGAAATAGACAGGAAGATAGACATTGATAGAGACAGGGATGGAGACAGGAAGATGGACAGGAAGATAGACGGGGAGAGGAGACAGGGAGAGGAGACAGGGAGAAAGACAGGGAGATAGACAGGGAGATAAACAGGGAGATAGACAGGGATATAGACATTGATATAGACAGAGAGAGGAGACAGGGAGATAGACAGGGAGAGGAGACAGTAAGATAGACAGGGAGTTGAGACATGGAGAAAGACAGGAAGAGAGACACGGAGAGGAGACAGGGAGATAGACAGGGAGAGGAGACAGTAAGATAGACATTGATATAGACAGGGAGTTGAGACATGGAGAAAGACAGGAAGAGAGACACAGAGAGGAGACAGGGAGATAGACAGGGAGAGGAGACAGTAAGATAGACATTGATATAGACAGGGAGTTGAGACATGGAGAAAGACAGGGAAAGAGACAGGGAGAGGAGACAGGGAGAGGAGTCAGGGAGAGGAGAAAGGGAGAGAGACATGGAAAGAGACAGGGAAAGGAGACAGGGAGAGGAGTCAGGGAGATGGACAGGGAGAGGAGATAGGGAGAGAGACATGGAAAGAGACAGGGAGAGGAGACAGGGAAATAGACAGGGAAAGGAGACAGGAAGATAGAAAGGGAGAGAGACATGGAAAGAGACAGGGAGAGGAGACAGGGAAATAGACAGGGAAAGGAGACAGGAAGATAGAAAGGGAGAGAGACATGGAATGAATCAGGGTGAGGAGACAGGGAAAGGTACAAAAGCCATCTCCGAAGCCTTTGATTAGGCTCATTATTTAAATGTCAGCCAATCATAGTAATCAGCCCGAGACAGTAAACTTGCTGGTCCTGGCTCTGACACAATGCTTGCCTGTCCTACTCCTCTCTGCTCACAAAAACACCAGCACACATCTGACTACGCTCAATAGATTATATACACACTACTGCTGCTATCAACACACACACCATTCATTAATAGACATCGATTATGGGTAATAGACATTGATTATGGATGATTGTTAGTGTGTTGGATGGGATTGTGTGTGTGTGTGTGTGTGTGTGTGTGTGTGTGTGTGTGTGTGTGTGTGTGTGTGTGTGTGTGTGTGTGTGTGTGTGTGTGTGTGTGTGTGTGTGTGTGTGTGTGTGTGTGTATGGGTGTGTGTGTGTGTGTGTGTGTTTGTTTGTTTGTGTGTGTGTGTGTATGCGGTGTGTGTGTGTGTGTGTGTGTGTGTGTGTGTGTGTGTGTGTGTGTGTGTGTGTGTGTGTGTGTGTGTGTGTGTGTGTGTGTGTGTGTGTGTGTGTGTGTGTTTGTGTTTTGACTGATACTTACACTTCAGAACAAGAAGCAGGTTTTGGGGGAGGGAGTCCTTGTTCTTCACCAGTGTTCCTGTGAGGTCATAGGCCATCTACCAATCAGAGAACAGACAGACAATTACATGACAGATATACACACACAACATAGGTTATGTGAGTGTGTGTGTGTGTGTGTGTGTGTGTGTGTGTGTGTGTGTGTGTGTGTGTGTGTGTGTGTGTGTGTGTGTGTGTGTGTGTGTGTGTGAATGCCCACTCACTTGGCCTGTGTAGTGTTTCACAGTGAAGGCAGGACCCTGGTCTATGGGAGGGGGGTTGCCGTTACCGTCCTTGGTTGTCAAGGAGATACCGTGTGTGGGTGTGTTGTCGAGGTGTGACTGCAGTCTCTTGTAGAGGGTCTGTTCTGTAGGTCTCAGCGATTGACTCTCCTCATCCATCACAGACAGCAGACCCTGAGGCTTCTGGGAAGATGGAGGACAGTGGTCATAGAACCACACATGGGAGAGAATTGTAACACACAGCTCCTAAATGTTTCATGTTAGAATTTGAGGTAGTGTAATATGATCCTAGATCTCTGTAGTTGAGGGCAACTTTGACCTCAAATTCTATTTACACACACTCAAAACCAATACAAACTCCAAAGCCTTTTCAGGAATGAGAAATGTCTAGATGTTAAAGGGGTAATCCCAGTTCTTAAAGGGGTGGTGTGGCACGACACGGGCAAAAAATATTACCAGGAAGAAAAAGTCTAGAACAGCGGGTTGGTTGCTGGGCGACCGGAGCGTCTCCATGGCGATGGCCTCCTGTAGACACTCGGCCTGCTCCTGATGGAACAGCACCTCTGAGACGTGCAGCCTTACACGCTCGTTGGTCATGTTCACACACAGCTGGGAACACACACACACAGACAAGTTAACACGGAAGTAAATGGTGCGTTTCTAAACTGACTGAATGTGAAATGTAATGGACCCCAACATCATGAAAAATCCTTACAGAAACAACCCAGGCATGGTGCACACTAATATAGGTTCCTCACGACTTCCCCAAAGCACAACACTGCAATCTGGAGACCTTATACCAGAGGACTGTATGACCTCATCCTGACCCCATCCTAACCCTGCAGTCAGCACAGACAGAATGTACATCGTCCAATCGGCAGCTTTTTCTCTGAGGGTGCTAGGCTGTGGGTGAGATATGTCACATATATGATGTAGTGTACAGTAAGTTTACCAAACATTAGGAACACCATTTAATTGCACCCCCCACCCCCCCTTTTTTGCCGTCAGAACAGCCTCAATTTCTCTGAGACTCTACAAGGTGACAAAAGCGTTCTACAGGGATCCTGGCCCATGTTGACTCTAATGCTTCCCACAGTTGTGTCAAGTTGACTGGTTGTCCTTTGGGTGGTGGACCATGTTTGATACACACAGGAAACTGTTGAGCGTGAAAAACCCAGCAGCGTTGCAGTTCTTAACACAAACCTGTGCGCCTGGCACCTACTACCATACCCCATTCAAAGGCATTTAGATATTTTTTTCTTGCCCATTCACCCTCTGAATGGCACACATACACAATCCATGTCTCAATTGTCTCAAGGCTTAAAAATAATTCTTTAACTTGTCTCCTCCCCTCCATCTACACTGATTTGAAGTGGATTTATCAAGTGACATCAATAAGGGATCATAGCTTTCACCTCGATTCACCTGGTCAGTCTATGTCATGGAAAGCGCAGGTGTTCTTAATGTTTTGTTCACTCAGTGTTGATTGTGGATTACAGGAAAAGGAGAACTGAGCACGCCCCCGTTCTCATCAACGGGGCTGTAGTGGAGCAGATTGAGAGCTTCAAGTTCCTTGGTGTCCATATCACCAACAAACTAACATGGTCCAAGCACACCAAGACAGTCATGAAGAGGGAACGACAAAACCTATTCTCCCTCAGGAGACTGAAAAGATTTGACATGGGTCCTCAGATCCTCAAATGTTTCTACAGCTGCACCATCGAGAGCATCCTGATTGGTTGGATCACTGCCTGGTATGGCAACTGCTCGGCCTCTGACCGCAAGGCACTACAGAGGGTAGTGTGTACAGCCCAGTACATCACTGGGGCCAAGTTTCCTGCCATCCAGGACCTCTATACCAGGCGCTGTCAGAGGAAGGCGCTAAAAATGGTCAAAAGACTCGAGCCACTCTAGTTGTAGACTGTTGTCTCTGCTACCGCACGGCAAGCGGTACCGGAGCACCAAGTCTAGGTCCAAGAGGCTCCTAAATAGCTTCTACCCCCAAGCCATAAGACTCCTGAACATCTAGTCAAATGCCTACCCAGAGTATTTGTATTGCCCCCCCCCCCCCCCCCCCCCACCCACCCTATTTTACTCTGCTGCGACTGTTATTATCTATGCATAGTCACTTTAATAGCTCTACCTACATGTACATATTACCTCGACTAACCGGAGCCCCCTCATGTCGACTCTGTACTGGTACCCCCTGTTTATAGCCTCGCTATTGTTATTTTACTGCTGCTCTTTAATTATTTGTTACTTTTATTTCTTATTCTTATTTTTTTAAGGTATTTAAAAATATATATTTTTTAACTGCATTGTTGGTTAGGGGCTGGTAAGTAAGCATATCACTGTAAGGTCTACACCTGTTGTTTTCAGCGCCTTTGACAAATACAATTAGATTTGTATATGAACAGCATATGGAGCAATGAGTTGTGAACCAACCTCATCTCCTAGCCTGGCTGGCACCATGGGAACAGAACAGAACACTCAGTACTACCGCATGGACTGAATTATGAACTATGAACCTACAGCTCAGTGAACAACACAGAACAGAACATATGGAGGTAGGAGGAGGTAAGGTTGTGTGTGTGTGTGTGTG
Source organism: Salvelinus fontinalis (assembly GCF_029448725.1). Taxonomy (NCBI): domain Eukaryota; kingdom Metazoa; phylum Chordata; class Actinopteri; order Salmoniformes; family Salmonidae; genus Salvelinus; species Salvelinus fontinalis. The sequence goes on from NC_074687.1 coordinate 26,578,892, forward strand.
TGTGTGTGTGTGTGTGTGTGTGTGTGTGTGTGTGTGTGTGTGTGTGTGTGTGTGTGTGTGTGTGTGTGTGTGTGTGTGTGTGTGTGTGTGTGTGTGTGTGTGTGTGTGTGTGTGTGTGTGTATATGTGCTTGTGTGTGTCTGCATTTTCTTATGAGTGTATATGAAGGATATCACAACAATATGTCAGAATCAACAGACATCATTTAATTGTGGCTATTTAATTTACAATTTACATTTGATTTAGTCTAACTTGTATTTTAGACTAATTCTGTAGTCTTCCTTCCTTCAATATCTACTCTCTTGTCCTTGAGTGCCGTCTATGACAGCGTCGGTCAGTCAGTCCCAGCAGTGGTGAAGTCTGTAAAGCATGATCATTAAGGAAAAGCTGAACAGGTACAATACAGCCCTAATGAGCACAACTCTAATTAACAAGCCCAGGCCACTGTAATGACCATGATCACCATGTGTGTGTGTGCATCATGTGTGTGTTGACCGTGTGAGTGTGTGTGCCATGCACACTGACACTGTTGGTTCAGTTAACACCCATCTCTCCAGAGTGTAATGAGTGTGATCCAGTGTTTAGATTTCATTAACAGAAAGGGGCTCCTCCAACACTGACCTGAATAATAGAAACCTGAACAAGCACACTGGGGAACGAGGAATCACAGAGAACGGAGGAAGGTAGGGACGGTTTAACAATTTTTTTTCGCTCCCCCCCATCTAATTTATTTCTCTCTCTCCTCCTCTCTACTCGTCTCTCTTTCTCTCTCTACCCATTTCTCTCTCTCCTCCTCTCTACTCGTCTCTCTTTCTCTCTACCCATTTCTCTCTCTCCTCCTCTCTACTCGTCTCTCTTTCTCTCTCTACCCATTTCTCTCTCTCCTCCTCTCTACTCGTCTCTCTTTCTCTCTACCCATTTCTCTCTCTCCTCCTCTCTACTCGTCTCTCTTTCTCTCTCTACCCATTTCTCTCTCTCCTCCTCTCTACTTGTCTCTCTTTCTCTCTCTACCCATTTCTCTCTCTCCTCCTCTCTACTCGTCTCTCTTTCTCAGATGCCCTTGAAAGTTTAGGTCAGTAAATCCCTCTATTCCGCTTAGATTAGAGAGCATGCTGGAGAAGAAAAAAGGAATTGACATTTTACCATACACACATAGACGCACACGCACACACACACATACACATACACACGCACACGCACACGCACACGCACACACACATCTTCCCACCACTTTGTTTTTGGGACTTCCCAATGCCAGTTGGCTTCAGGCTGTGGAGGTAGGGATCAATAGAGACTCGGTGATGGTATTGAGCTACATGTTAAGCTGTACTGATTAATCTGCTAAACTGGACTAAGGCCTACCCTCCCTCAATCATTACATTCTTAGCCCTGTCTGAGAGACTTTCTCTGGACCACTCTGCTCAATGGGCTTGGTGCTGCTGGGGATATGACATGATGACCTATCCTAGCTGAGGAACACAACACACATACCTGGTGTATCATAATATGCGTACTGCCATGCTCCGAGCACCCAAATTGGAGCACACAACGGTGAGAATATGAGTTCAAATGAAAGTATGCAAAACGGAGCACGTAGTGCACTTTTTGGATGCATACTTCATTTGTACACATTTCGAAGCATGAATCGATGCAAGTTTCAAATAAAATATTCCCATGACACAACCATCACAACCACCAACGTCACAACATTTCTTGAAAACAATGGTGGCTGGTTTTGAGCTGAAGAGAGAAAATGAACTCAGAATGAAATGTTGCTCATTTACATGTCATATGTTGCCTGACTTAAATAGCTTATCTTGATATGTTAATAAACATACTGAACAAATATAAATGCAACATGTAGTGTTGGTCCCATGTTTCATTAGCTAAAGTAAAATATCCCAGAAATGTTCCATATGAACAAAATAATTTCTCTAAATTGTTGTGCACAAATTTGTTTACATACCTGTTAATGAGCATTTATCCTTTATCCTCCAAGATAATTCATCAACCTGACAGGTGTGGCTGTTTATGCCATGACCATTACACAGGTGCACCTTGTGCTGGGGACAACAAAAGGCCACTCTAAAACGTGCAGTATTGTCACATAACACAATGCCACAGATGTCTCAAGTTTTGAGGGAGCGTGCAATTGGCATGCTGACTGTAGGAATGTCCACCAGAGCTGTTGCCAGATAATTTAATGTTCATTTTTCTACCATACGCCGCCTCCAACATTGTTTTAGAGAATTTGGCAGTATGTCCAACCGGACTCACAACTGCAGACTGTCACGTTCCTGACCTATTTATGTTAGTTGTTATGTGTGTTAGTTGGTCAGGACGTGAGGTTGGGTGGGCATTCTATGTTTTCTGTTTCTGTGTTGGTTTTGGGTTACCTGGTATGGCTCTTAATTAGAGGCAGGTGTTTGGCGTTCCTCTAATTAGGAGTCATATTTAGGTAGGCGTTGTCACAGTGTTCGTTGTGGGTGATTGTCTTCCGTGTCAGTATGTATGTTCGTTGCGCCACACGGGACTGGTTTCGGTTTGTTTGTTAAGTGTCATTTATGTGTAGGCTTTTTTCCCTGTTCGTGCGTTCTCGTGTGTTATGTGAGTCCGTCGTTCAGATCTGTTCTACACCGTTTATTTGTTTTTGTTAGTGTATAGTCAAGTTCGTGTTTTTTCGTCTTGTCAATAAATTCATTATGTATTCAAACTCCACTGCGCCTTGGTTCAATCCCTGCTCCTCTTCGGATGAAGAAGAGGAGGACAGCCGTTACAGAATCACCCACCTCGCTAAGACCAAGCGGCAAGGGAAAAATAAACGGAGTAAGAGACAGGAGAAGAAGGAGCAATGGACATGGGACGATTTATTGGATGGAAAAGGTGTCTACACATGGGAGGAGATCCTGGCTGGTAGAGATCGCCTCCCATGGGAACAGCTGGAGGCACTGAGGAGAGCAGAGGCTACCGGAGAGAGGAACCGGAGCTATGAGGGAACGCGTCTGGCACGGAAGCCAAAAAAGCCCGTAAGTAATTCCCAAAAATTTCTTGGGCGGGGGCTAGGAGGTAGTGGGCCAAGGGCAGGTAGGAGACCTGCGCCCACTTCCCAGGCTTACCGTGGAGAGCGGGAGTACGGGCAGGCGCCGTGTTACGCAGTAGAGCGCACGGTGTCTCCTGTACGAGTGCATAGCCCAGTGCGGGTTATTCCACCTCCCCGCACTGGTAGGGCTAGATTGGGTATTGAGCCAGGTGTCATGAGGCCGGCTCAACGCGTCTGGTCTCCAGTGCGTCTCCTCGGGCCGGCATACATGGCACCGGCCTTACGCATGGTTTCCCCGGTTCGCCTACATAGGCCGGTGCGGGTTATTCCACCTCCCCGCACTGGTCGGGCAACCGGGAGCATTCAACCAGGTAAGGTTGGGCAGGCTCAATGCTCAAGAGTGCCAGTACGCCTCCACGGTCCGGTATTTCCGGCGCCACCTCCCCGCCCCAGCCTAGTACCTACAGTGTCTACACTACGCACTAGGCTACCAGTGCGTATCCTGAGCCCTGTTCCTCCTCCACGCACTCTCTCTGTAGTGCGTGTATCTAGCCCGGTGCCTCCAGTTCCGGCCCCACGCACTAAGCTACCAGTGCGTCTCCAGAGCCCTGTACAAACTGTATCTTCTCCCCCTACTAATCCTGATGTGCTTGTCCTCAGCCCGGCGTCACCAGTGCCGGTACCACGCATCAGTTATAGAGTGGGCTTTGAGAATACAGTGTGCCCTGTCCCTGCTCCCCGCACTAGTAGGAAGGTGCTTATCCTTAGCCCGGTGCCCCGGTGCCAGTTTCGGCACCAAGGAACCGGGTCTACAGTGCACCGTATCCGGCCAGAGCCATCCGTCTCCCCAGCGCCATCTGAGCCATCCGTCTCCCCAGCGCCATCTGAGCCATCCGTCTCCCCAGCGCCATCTGAGCCATCCGTCTCCCCAGCGCCATCTGAGCCATCCGTCTCCCCAGCGCCGTCTGAGCCATCCGTCTGCCAGGAGCCTGCAAAGCCGCCCGTCTGCCATGAGCCTGCAAAGCCGCCCGTCTGCCATGAGCCTACAGAGCCGTCAGCCAGACAGGAGCCGCTAGAGCCGTCAGCCAGACAGGAGCCGCTAGAGCCGTCAGCCAGACAGGAGCCGCTAGAGCCGTCAGCCAGACAGGATCTGCCAGAGCCGCCAACCAGACAGGATCTGCCAGAGCCGCCAACCAGACAGGATCTGCCAGAGCCGCCAACCAGACAGGATCTGCCAGAGCCGCCAACCAGACAGGATCTGCCAGAGCCGCCAACCAGACAGGATCTGCCAGAGCCGTCAGCGAGCCATGAGCAGCCAGAGCCGTCAGAGAGCCATGAGCAGCCAGAGCCGTCAGAGAGCCATGAGCAGCCAGAGCCGTCAGAGAGCCATGAGCAGCCAGAGCCGTCAGAGCGCCATGAGCAGCCAGAGCCGTCAGAGCGCCATGAGCAGCCAGAGCCGTCAGAGCGCCATGAGCGTCGAGAGCCGTCAGCCTGCCATGAGCGTCGAGAGCCGTCAGCCTGCCATGAGCGTCGAGAGCCGTCAGCCTGCCATGAGCGTCGAGAGCCGTCAGCCAGCCATGAGCGTCGAGATTCGTCAGTCAGCCATGAGCTGCCCTTCAGCCTGAAAAGGCTAGATACCCAGAACTGCCCATCAGTCCAGAGCTGTCTCTCTGTCCGGAGCTGCCTTTCAGTCCGGAGTTGCCCCTCTATCCTGATCTCCCTCTCTATCTTCATCTACCTCTATATTCTTATCTATCCCTCTGTCTTGATTTATCTCTCTGTCCCGGTGTTGTCCTTATTAGGTATGTTATTAAGAGGATTTTGTGGGGGAAAAAAGAGGGTGGACATTCTTGGAGGGAGGAAGCTAGGATGGATTATGGTGGGGTGGGAACCGCGCCCGGAGCCTGAGCCACCACCGTGGTTAGATGCCCACCCAGACCCTCCCCTAGACTTTGTGCTGGTGCGTCCGGAGTTCGCACCTTGTGGGGGGGGTAATGTCACGTTCCTGACCTATTTATGTTAGTTGTTATGTGTGTTAGTTGGTCAGGACGTGAGGTTGGGTGGGCATTCTATGTTTTCTGTTTCTGTGTTGGTTTTGGGTTACCTGGTATGGCTCTTAATTAGAGGCAGGTGTTTGGCGTTCCTCTAATTAGGAGTCATATTTAGGTAGGCGTTGTCACAGTGTTCGTTGTGGGTGATTGTCTTCCGTGTCAGTATGTATGTTCGTGCCACACGGGACTGTAGCGTTTTGTTTGTTTCGTTTCGTTTCGATGTCGTCTGTTTCCTGTACGTAAGTTTATGTTTAGTTATGTAAGTTTATGTTCAGGTTTCGTCAACGTCGTTTTCTTGTTTTGTAGTTTTGAAAGTGTTTTGTTTCGTTTCGTGTTGCCATCGTATTCATAATAAAGATGGCTTATTTCCCAAATGCTGCGTTTTGGTCTGAAGATCCTTCTCTCCTCACCTCATCCGAGGAGGAGGAGAGCGTCAGCCGTTACACAGACCACGTGTAACCTCGACTGCCCAGGACCTCCACATCCGGCTTCTTCACCTGTAATAAAGCCCTTTGTGGGGAAAAACTAATTCTGATTGGCAGGTCCTGGCTCCCCAGTGCACCCCTGCCCAGTCATGTGAAATCCATAGATTAGGGCCTAATGTATTTATTTCAATTGACTGAATTCCTTATATGAACTATAAATGAGTAAAATTGTTGAAATTGTTGCATGTTGCTTTTATATTTTTGTTCAGTGTACATACTGTGTTCATTTTGGCATGTTTAACTGCCTACACTATTAGACAAAAGGTGCTACACTCTTAGAACAAAAAGCGTTATTCGGCTGTCCCCATAGGAGAACCCATTGAAGAACCCCTAGGGGTTCAAGGTAGAACCCTTTTTTAATGTTCCATGTTCCATGAAAGAATCCTTTCCACAGAGGGTTCTAACTGGAACCCAAAATAGTTCAACCTGGAACCAAACAGGCTTCTCCTAGTGGGCCAGCTGCAGAACCCTTTAGGAACCCTTTTTTCTAAGAGTATAAAATACCCACTGCAGGCTAATTGACAATGAATTGGCAGCTAGGTAGCTACACACAAATCATTTGTAGCCAACGTTGGCCATCTTCCTTGCATTACAACGTTAGTTTATTGTTTTGGTTTTTTACATGTTAAACTACCTATCTAGCTAGACTACATTTAGCTAGCTGAAAATTATGAATTAAAAAGTTTACGATTGCTTTATATAGTTGTAGAAAAAAGAAGGAAGACGCTGCTTCTCTTAGATAGAAGCTGCTATGGTACACAATAGTAGATTTTGGTAGACAGAAGTTGCTAAGGTACACAATAGTAGGTTTTGGTAGACAGAAGTTGCTAAGGTACACAATAGTAGGTTTTGGTAGATATAAGCTGCTATGGTACACAATAGTAGATTTTGGTAGACAGAAGTTGCTAAGGTACACAATAGTAGGTTTTGGTAGATAGAAGCTGCTAAGGTACACAATAGTAGATTTTGGTAGATAGACGCTGCTAAGGTACGCAATAGTAGGTTTTGGTAGATAGAAGCTGCTAAGGTACACAATAGTAGATTTTGGTAGATAGAAGCTGCTAAGGTACACAATAGTATATTTTGGTAGATAGAAGCTGCTAAGGTACACAATAGTATATTTTGGTAGATAGAAGCTGCTAAGGTACACAATAGTAGATTTTGGTAGATAGAAGCTGCTAAGGTACACAATAGTAGGTTTTGGTAGATAGAAGCTGCTAAGGTACACAATAGTAGATTTTGGTAGATAGAAGCTGCTAAGGTACACAATAGTAGGTTTTGGTAGACAGAAGCTGTTAGGTACACAATAGTAGATTTTGGTAGATAGAAGCTGCTAAGGTACACAATAGTAGGTTTTGGTAGACAGAAGCTGTTAGGTACACAATAGTAGATTTTGGTAGATAGAAGCTGCTAAGGTACACAATAGTAGGTTTTGGTAGACAGAAGATGCTAAAGTACACAATAGTAGATTTGGGTAGACAGAAGATGCTAAGGTACACAATAGTAGATTTTGGTAGACAGAAGATGCTCTTTGGTAAAAGGGGTAAATTGGTCATCAAAAGAAAGGAGAATATCACTTCTTGTATAGTATTGCTTACTAGGTGTTGTCTCATAAATGTTGTAACCACTCCCTCTTCAAATCAGGGTTGATTGGAAAAAGCTGTTCAAAAGAGGACGTTGTGCTATCATAGTCGTACTCCCTGATGAAGGCCATGCAGCCGAAACGCGTCGGAGTGTTTGAACTTTGTTTCCAGTGAACATGCCATGAAGTCAATTTAATTCATTCTATGAAGAGCCTTGGTCCTCCTTTGTTTTAGATGCTTGATATGGTTATCTTGTTTATGAATGAGAAGAGTAAGCAACAGGGCTGGTGAA
>NC_074687.1:26591341-26603841 GCF_029448725.1 Salvelinus fontinalis
TGACCACATTAGAGATACATATTTCCCTCAGATTACACAGATCCACAAAGAATTCTAAAACAAATCAAACATTGATAAACTCCCCCATCTGTTAAGTGAAATTCCACAGTGTTCCATCACAGCAGCAAGATGTGTGGCCCGTAGCCATGATAGAAAGGCCACCAGTGGAGCACAAACACCATTGTAAATACAACCTATATTTATTTCATACTTCAACTACAGAGAGAGAGAGAGAGAGAGAGAGAGAGAGATGTTTACTGTAAATGTTAGTTAATTTCTCTTTTTTTTATTATCTAGTTCACTTGCCTTGGTAATGTTAACATATGTTTCCCATGCCAATAAAGCCCTTACATTGAAATTGAGAGAAAGATAGATAGATAGATAGACAGACAGGCAGGCGGGCGGGCAGGCAGACAGACAGACAGACAGACAGACAGACAGACAGACAGACAGACAGGCAGACAGACAGGCAGACAGGCAGACAGGCAGTTAGACAGGCAGACAGACAGACAGACAGACAAGCAGACAGAGAGACAGAGAGCCGCCCGTCCACTCCTCTCCCTTCAATCTCCTTACCTAACCTTTCTCCTTACCTAACCTTTCTCCTTACCTAACCTTTCTCCTTACCTAACCTTTCTCCTTACCTAACATTTCTCCTTACCTAACCTTTCTCCTTACCTAACCTTTCTCCTTACCTAACCTTTCTCCTTACCTAACCTTTCTCCTTACCTAACCTTTCTCCTTACCTAACCTTTCTCCTTACCTAACCTTTCACCTTACCTAACCTTTCTCCTTACCTAACCTTTCTCCTTACCTAACCTTTCTCCTTACCTAACCTTTCTCCTTACCTAACCTTTCTCCTTACCTAACCTTTCTCCTTACCTAACCTTTCTCCTTACCTAACCTTTCTCCTTGCCTAACCTTTCTCTTTACCTAACCTTTCTCCATACCTAACCTTTCTCCTTTCTCCTCCAATCTCTTCTTCATCAATTCTCCCTCTGTCTCTCTCCCTTCCTTCCCCAACCTCTCTCTCTATCTCTCTCTCTAAACAAAAGTGAAATATAAAAGAAAAAATTTACAGTAAACATTACACTTACAAAAGTTCCAAAAGAATAACGACATTTCAAATGTATATATACAGTGTTGTAGTGATGTGCAAATGGTTAAAGTACAAAAGGGAAAATAAATAAAGATAAATATAGGTTGTGTTTACAAGGGTGTTTGTTCTTCACTGGTTGACCTTTTCTGGTGGCTACAGGTCACAAATCTTGCTGCTGTGATGGAACACTGTGGTTTTTCACCAAATAGATATGGGAGTTATCAAAATTGGATTTGTATTCAAATTCTTTATGGGTCGGTGTAATCTGAGGGAAATATCCCTCCCTCCCTCCCTCCCTCCCTCCCTCCCTCCCTCCCTCCCTCCCTCCCTCCCTCCCTCCCTCCCTCAGTGTGTGTGTGTTGTGTTAACAGGAGCTGATTTCAGTGAGATAAACCCAGTTATTAGTCACTGTCTGACACTCATACCTTGTTGAGACAGCCCAGAGTCCCAGACAGCACATCCCAAAAGGTCAATCCTCATTAAGAGCCTATGTCTCTCATTTCTCTCCCTCTCTCTACATTGTATAGCGTCCTGCAGTAGGGGAGGAGAAGACATTACCGATAGAGGCTCTTAATGAGGATTGACCTTTGGGTCTGGGCTGTCAGTCATCCCCCAACAAGGGTTTAGAGACACCCATGGGTAGTCTCTCTCTCTCTTCTCTCTCTCTTTCTCTCTCTAACCCCCTCTCTGTCTCACTCTATCATCCCCCGCCTCTACCCCCCCCCCTCTCTCCCCATGTCAATCTCCCCCGTCTATCTCTCCCCCAGGAAGTACCCTTGCCCCCTGCCACCATCCTACAGTATAAGCTGCTGGTTGTGGGTGGGATTAAAAGGTGAGATGGTGTCACTCACTGCTGACAGATGCTGACTGGAGCCTATAAATAGATGGTTATAATGTGCTGAGAACTGTCCACAGTCTGTCCACAGTCTGTCCACAGTCTGTCCACAGTCAGACTGACCACATACCAGACAAGGGACAGCCAAGGGACAGTACAGTCTGTACGCATGCACGCACACACACACACACACACACACACACACACACACACACACACACACACACACACACACACACACACACAGTGTAATCATACCAGTTTATTGAAGCCCAGTGCTCTGAGGGCCTGTTTGATTGCAGTGAGACGGTCTCTACTCTGAGTTGAGGCAGTGGCCACAGGAGGGGAATCTACTGCTGGAACACCTGCACTCAGGTACCTAGAGAGACACAGACAAAGACTAGTGACTGCAGTACGGTACAGTACAGTGCAGAGAAAACCAGCAGTCAGGTATCTAGGGAGACAGATACTAGACAGATCGACGTATCATGCTCTACACGAAAGACATTCTAATCTACAGTACAGAGAAACCTCTCAGATAACTACACATAGAGAGAGAGAGAGGAGAGAGTTGGCACATTATAAACATTCTGCATTGTATCGATGAGGAACTGCACATATTATGGACCTGAAACAAAAAAGGCAGTGGCTGCAGATCCAAGTTCTCTGGACCTCTTTCCCAGACAGCTAAAGGTCCGAAGCTTCTACACGTGCAGGATTCTGTACTTTACACACAGTCTCTGCTTTACAGAGAAAAGGCTTCTCATGGTGCTCGTTAAATAAAGTTAGATCAAAGCTGAATCAATGTGTTCAAGATCACATAATGATATAATTATAGAAGGAATATAATAGCATAGTATAATGTTCGTGTAAAACAAAAAACACCACCTGATTTCTAATGAGATTTTAGGCTGATTGCATCCATGGTCGCAATTTTCGCTTATGCGGCAAAAATGTGCCACTAGGCAAAATACACTATACAAAAGTATGTGAATACCCCTTCAAATGAGTGGATTCAGCTAGTTCAGCAAAACCTGTTGCTGACAGGTGTATAAAATTGAGCAAACAGCTATGCAATCTTCATAGACAAACATTGGCAGTAGAATTACCTGACTGAAAAACTCAGTGACTTTCAACGTGGCACCGTCATAGGATGCCACCTTTCCAACAAGTCAGTTTGTAAAATTTCTGTCCTGCTAGAGCTGCCCTGGTGAACTGAAAGTGCTGATTTTGTGAAGTGGAAACGTTTAGGAGCAACAATGGCTCAGCCACAAAGTGGTGGGCCACACAAGCCCACAGAACGGGACCGCCGAGTGCTGAAGCTCTTAGCGCTTAAAAATGGTCAGTCCTCGTTTGCATCACTCACTACCGAGTTCCAAACAGCCTCTGGAAGAAACGTCAGCACAAGAACAATTTGTTAAGAGCTTCATGAAATTTCCATGGTCAAGCAGCTGCACACAAGCCTAAGATCACCATGAGCAATGCCAAGCATCAGCTGGAGTGGTGTAAAGCTCGCCATCATAGGACTCTGGAGCAGTGGAAACGTGTTCTCTTGAGAGATGAATTAGGCTTTACCATCTGGCAGTCCGACGGACGAATCTGGGTTTGGCGGATGCCAGGAGAACGCTACCTGCCCGAATGAATAGTGCCAACTGTAAAGTATGGTGGAGGAGGTATAATGGTCTGGGGCTGTTTTTCATTGTTCGGGCTAGGCTACTTAGTTCCAATGAAGGGAAAACTTAATTCTCCAGCATACAATGACAATCTATACAATTCTGGGCTTCCAACTTTGTGGCAACAGTTTGGGGAAGGCCCTTTCATGTTTCAGCATGACAATCCACCTGTGCACAAAGCGAGGTCCATACAGAAATGGTTTGTCAGAGCCCTGACCTCAACCCCATCAAACACCTTTGGGATGAATTGAATGCTGACTGTGAGCCAGGCCTAATCACCCAACATCAGTGACCCGACCTCACTAATTCTCTTGGGGCTGAATGGAAGCATGTCCTCGCAACAATGTTACAACATCTAGCGGAAAGCCTCCTCAGAAGACTTGAGGCTGTCATAGCAGAAAAGGGGGGACCAACTCCATATTAATGCCCATGATTTTAGAATGAGACGTTTGACGAGCAGGTATCCACATACTTTGGTAATGCAGTGTATCTATCTGCTTTGATTGAAACAAAACACAGGTTTGCTACAGTTTGTTAACACCATCTGCTCTACAGTTTGTTAACACCATCTGCTCTACAATTTGTTAACACCATTTGCTGTACAGTTTGTTAACACCATCTGCTCTACAGTTTGTTAACACCATCTGCTCTACAGTTTGTTAACACCATCTGCTCTACAGTTTGTTAACACCATCTGCTCTACAGTTTGTTAACACCATCTGCTCTACAGTTTGTTAACACCATCTGCTCTACAGTTTGTTAACACCATCTGCTCTACAGTTTGTTAACACCATCTGCTCTACAGTTTGCACACTGTACATAATTCAAAACACCACTGTAGGCTACTTTCAAAACAACACTGTCGATAACTCAAATGGGTGGCATGCAGATGCTGCATGGACGTTTCACCGGTAAAACTTGATTGATTATATGTGACCATTTGCAGAATCATCCTAAAATCTCAGAATATTTTTTTTTTTTTGTCTTACAGTAACATTATACTATGCCATTATATCTGGTTCTGTTATGTAGAATACTATCATTGTGTAATCTCGTTTAACGTTATTAATGTTATTAAACAAGCAATATTTTCCAGCTGAGCAGCCGAACGAGTAGAGCAGAGATTGTGTGTAAAGTACAGAATCATGCACATGTGTAGAAGCTTCGGACCTTTAGCTGTCTGGGAGAGAGGTCCAGAGAACTTGGATCTGCAGCCACTCCAAACAAAAACATCATTTTAGAGCATGTCAAACGTATTTAAAGCATTACATTTTACATTTTAGTCATTTAGCAGACGTTCTTTCCAGAGCGACTTACAGTAGAGTGCATACATTTTATTACATTTTTACATACTGAGACAAGGATATCCCTACCGGCCAAACCCTCCCTAACCCGGACGACGCTATGCCAATTGTGCGTCGCCCCACGGACCTCCCGGTTGCGGCCGGCTGCGACAGAGCCTGGGCGCGAACCCAGAGACTCCGGTGGCGCAGCTAGCACTGCGATGCAGTGCCCTAGACCACTGCGCCACCCGGGAGGCGCAGCATGGTTGTTTAGCAGGTGTTCTCAAGCAGAGTGACTTTTAACCAGTCAGAGCACTCTCCTCCAGAGAAAGGAAGGGCATTTTGTATTTGTATTTATTAAGGATGTCTGTTAGTTCCTGCCAAATCAGCAGCTACTCTTCCTCGGCTCCCGCAACATAAAGCCCGGAATATACAATTAAACATATTACGTGACATTGTATTTCATAACACCTTTCACAACACATTAAGTGTGCCCTCAGGCCACTAATCTACTACCACATATCTACAATACAAAAAGTCTGTTCTGGACTTGGGGACTGTGAAGAGACCTCTGGTGGGATGTCTTGGGGGGTATGTCTTGGGGGGTGGGGAGGGGGAGAAAGGAGGGGTCCCCAAATGGGCTCGTGTTGTAGGGCTTTTGATCACGCACTTTCAGCATTGAGTCAGGGGCTATAGCGTGTTTACCAGGCTCCAGAACACCCCATCCAGGTCACTGGATATTAGACTGACTTTCAATGGGGGTTATGCAATACTGACACACACTACACACGCCTGAATGCACGCATGAGTGCGTCTCTCTCTCTCTCTCTCTCTGTCTCTCTCTCACACACACACACACACACACACACACACACACACACACACACACACACACACACACACACACACACACACACACACACACACACACACACACACACACACACACACACACACACACACACTTACTTTGACCTTATTCATGTTTGATAACCCTCGCTCTCATGCTGAGTTTGTAGAACGTAGTATCTCCCATGGGGATGTAAATCATGAGTGTGCGTGTGTAGTACAGACACTCATTTTATAGAGGAAATGTGGTCAATCTGCATTACCACACTACTTACTACAGCTACAAAGTAATAACCCCCCTTCTATTCCTACAATCTTCTTTAAAATTTGATTTGAAACCCAACCTTAACCATAACCTCAACCACACTTCTAACTTTATGCCTTACCCTAACTTTAAATTAAGACCAATTAGCACATTTTTGTTTTAAATATTTTTTTACTTTGTGGCTGGACTATCAGTGGAAACCCAGAGATATGGGAGCCCCCCCCTCGGTCACCTGTTAGCTAGAGGAAGGGCTGGTGTTGATGTGTTTAACTAGATATCTTCCTAAATTACTGTAACCTGCCTGGCCGTATTACCTGTGATCTAGGACATTGTTGAGGTACGGGACCTGAGAGCTAGGACGTTGTTGAGGTACGGACCTGTGATCTAGGACGTTGTTGAGGTACGGACCTGTGAGCTAGGACGTGTTGAGGTACAGACAGACCTGTGAGCTAGGACGTTGTTGAGGTACGGACCTGTGAGCTAGGACGTTGTTGAGGTACAGACAGACCTGTGAGCTAGGACGTTGTTGAGGTACAGACAGACCTGTGAGCTAGGACGTTGTTGAGGTACAGACAGACCTGTAAGCTAGGACGTTGTTGAGGTACAGACCTGTGAGCTAGGACGTTGTTGAGGTACAGACCTGTGAGCTAGGATGTTGTTGAGGTACAGACTTGTGAGCTAGGACATTGTTGAGGTACAGACCTGTGAGCTAGGACGTTGTTGAGGTACAGACCTGTGAGCTAGGACGTTGTTGAGGTACAGACAGACCTGTGAGCTAGGACATTGTTGAGGTACAGACCTGTGAGCTAGGACGTTGTTAAGGTACAGACCTGTGAGCTAGGACATTGTTGAGGTACAGACCTGTGAGCTAGGATGTTGTTGAGGTACAGACCTGTGAGCTAGGACGTTGTTGAGGTACAGACCTGTGAGCCAGGACATTGTTGAGGTACAGACCTGTGAGCTAGGATGTTGGTGAGGTACAGACCTGTGAGCTAGGACGTTGTTGAGGTACAGACCTGTGAGCTAGGATGTTGTTGAGGTACAGACCTGTGAGCTAGGACGTTGTTGAGGTACAGACCTGTGAGCTAGGACGTTGTTGAGGTACAGACCTGTGAGCTAGGATGTTGTTGAGGTACAGACCTGTGAGCTAGGACGTTGTTGAGGTACAGACCTGTGAGCTAGGACGTTGTTAAGGTACAGACCTGTGAGCTAGGATGTTGTTGAGGTACAGACCTGTGAGCTAGGACGTTGTTGAGGTACAGACCTGTGAGCTAGGACATTGTTGAGGTACAGGGTACACTTCTCCTCAGGCGACAAGCCTTCAGCCATCAGGTAGAAGATGTTGAAGTTGTGTTGCTGACTGGGCAGGTGGACCACCCGGGACTTCTCCAGCATGTATGTGTATATCCGCGCTAAACACACACACACGCACGCGCACACACACACACACACACACACACACACACACACACACACACACACACACACACACACACACACACACACACACACACACACACACACACACACACACACACACATGTAATCCACATAATAACACATGCTCTGTCAATAAGCTATAAACCAAATGTAACCAGCAGTAGGCACACACACACACCTAATATACAGTATATGAAGACCTATATAAACCTACACAATCATTACAATCCTACGAGAATCATCCATTAGGATACCAATGTGTACTCAAGATTCTTAAACACAGACCACAGACCAAATTATTCAAACAAAAAACTTGAGTGACCTTAATTAAAATGCAACTTTCATACACAGCCATTACGTATGAGTAAATATATCTACCTCAATGTGGTTCAAAGGGGAAGACAGACATTGATGGTCGACAGGTTTACTCATAGAGTTGTTCTCCCCCCTGCTGGCCATACATCAAACTTCCTTTCAATACTGGGTAAAGGTGCAGTTGTGTGTATGTGTACCTCTGAGTAGTGTCCTTCTCTTGTCACAGTACTGCAGGCTGAGGAGTTTAATGAAGCGACTGGAGTTGTCATTCACAGGAGTACTGGCATGACCAAACGCCTCCAGGATACAGTTCACCTACAAGCCACCACAACATACCATTTCTGTTGGCACTGAAATCACACCATAATAATAGTAACAATAATAACAATAATACAATTAATAATAATATACTGTACCATACAACTACCCATATAGACACTGTTCCTTTCTGGACTAAATATACAGTATTTACACTGAACAGAAATATAAATGCAACATGTAAAGTGTTGGTCCCACATTTCATGAGCTGAAATAAAAGACCCCAGAAATTTTCCATCCGTACCAAAAGTTTATTTCTCTCAGATTTTGCTCACAAATGTGTTTATATCCCTGTTAGTGAGCCTTTGCCAAAATAATCAATCCACCTGACAGGTGTGGCATATCAAGAAGCTGATTAAACAGCATGATCATTACACAGGTGCAACTTGTGCTGGGGACAATACAAGGCCACAATAAAATGTGCCGTTTTGTCACACAACACAATGCCACAGATGTCTCAAGTTTTGAGGGACAGTGCAATTGGCATGCTGACTGCATGAATGTCCACCAAAGCTGTTGCCAGAGAATTTAATGTTAATTGCTTTACCATAAGCTGCCTCTAATGTCGTTTAAGAGAATTTGGCGGTACGTCCAACCAGCCTCACAGCCACAGATCACGTGTATGGCATTGTGCGGGCAAGCAGTTTGCGGATGTCTATGTTGTGAACAGACTGCCCCATGGTGGCGGTGGTGTTATGATATGGGCAGATATAAGATACGGACAATGAACACAATAGCATTTTATTAATGGCAATTTGAATGCACAGAGAAACCGTGATGAGATCCTGAGGCCCGTTGTCGTGCCATTCATCCTCCACCATGACCTCATGTTTCAGCATGATAATGCACAGCCCCATGGCGCAAGAATCTGTACACAATTCCTGGAAGCTGAAAATGTCCCAGTTCTTCCATAGCCTGCATACCCACCAGACATGTCACCCATTGAGCATGTTTGGGATGCTCTGGATTGACGTGTACAACAGCGTGTTCAAGTTCCCGTGAATGTCCAGCAACTCCGCACAGCCATTGAAGAGGAGTGGTACAACATTCCACAATTAACATCCTGATCTCCTCTATGAGAAGGAGATGTGTCGTGCTGAATGAGGCAAATGGTGGTCACACCAGATACTGACTGGTTTTCTGATCCAACCCTCTTTTTTAAAGGTGTCTGTGACCAATAGATGCATATCTGTATTTCAGTCACGTGAAATCCATAGATTAGGGCCTAATGAATTCATGTAAAATGACTGATTTCTATAATTAATATAATTCAGTAAAATCTTTGAAATTGTTGCATAACGCTTTAATATTTTTATTCAGTTTGTACACTACCATTCAAAATTTTTGGGTCACTCAGAAATTGTATTGTTTTTGAAAGAAAAGCACATTTTTGTCCATTAAAATAACATCAAATTGATCAGAAATACAGTGTAGACATTGTTAATGTTGTAAATGACTATTGTAGCTGGAAACGGCTGATTTTTTATGGAATATCTACATAGGCATACAGAGAACCATTATCAGCAACCATCACCCCTGTGTTCCAATGGCACGTTGTGTTAGCTAATCCAAGTTTATCATTTTAAAAGGCTAATTGATCATTAGAAAACCCTTTTGCGATAATATTAGCACAGCTGAAAACTGTTTGTCCTGATTAAATAAGCAATAAACTGGCCTTCTTTAGACTAGTTGAGTATGTGAGCATTTGTAGGTTCTATTACAGGCTCAAAATGTGCAGCTCTGTCTAGAAGGCCAGCATCCCGGAGTCGCCTCTTCACTGTTGACGTTGAGACTGGTGTTTTGCTGGTACTATTTAATGAAGCTGCCAGTTGAGGACTTGTGCGGTGTCTGTTTCTCAAACTAGACACTCTAATGTACTTGTCTTCTTGCTCAGTTCTGCACCGGGGCCTCCCACTCCTCTTTCTATTCTGGTTAGAGACAGTTTGCACTGTTCTGTGAAGGGAGTAGTACACAGCGATGTACGAGATCTTCAGTTTCTTGGCAATTTCTCACATGGAATAGCCTTCATTTCTCAGAACAAGAATAGACTGACGAGTTTCAGAAGAAAGGTCTTTGTTTCTGGATATTTTGAGCCTGTAATCGAATCCACAAATGCTGATGCTCCAGATACTCAACTAGTCTAAAGAAGGCCCGTTTTATTGCTTCTTTAATCAGAACAACCGTCTTCAGCTGTGCTAACATAATTGCAAAAGGCTTTTCTAATGATCAATTAGCCTTTTAAAATGATAAACGTGGATTAGCTAACACAACGTGCCATTGGAACACAGGAGTGATGGTTGCTGATAATGGGCTTCTCTACAGCAATTTTTTATTTATTTGATTTATGATTTATTCTATGTAGATATTCCATAAAAATCAGCAGTTTCCAGCTACAATAGTATTTTACAACATTAGTTAATTTTACCTTCATTTAATTAGGCAAGTCAATTAAGAAAAAATTCTTATTTTCAATGGCCTAGGAACAGTGGATTAACTGCCTGTTCAAGGGCAGAACGACAGATTTGTACCTTGTCAGCTCGGGGATTTGAACTTGCAACCTTGCGGCTACTAGTCCAACGCTCTAACCACTAGGCTACGCTGCCACCCCATTAGTGTGCAGCAATACATGCATTAGTTCATGTTCATAGACACACAATCGAATTAATGTGAATTTATGTACTCGTTTGGTTCATTGACGTCCACTAAAGCGAGTGCATGAGTGTGAAATACTGACTGTCACAAAACCACTTCTCACCACCAGAGGGTGATATAGCCCGACTGACTGAGCGTCAGACATTGTCCCTCTGTAGAGTTGACCCAGATATATTATCTACCACCAAACCATGACTTTGTCTGCGTACATACAGCTCCACTATGGACAAGCAACAGCTTTTCTATCTTCCCTGTTAAACAATGATGCTTTGTATGTTAAGGTCATCACAGTTAGTCCAATGAAACAGTGTCATTGTTTATAATAGGGACTTCTGCTAGGATTATCAAATAGTGGGAAAGTGTTCATCTTCAACATTCACTGCAGTAATGATTCCCACGCATGCTAGGCAACAATGAAACCATGAGGTTTCTGACAATATGTCAGTGTAAGGTTGAATGCAATAACAGTAATCCTTCCTTTGACTAAAGTGCTCTTTTAAACCGATGCTTCCACACACACTGGTATAATACTCTATCATTGCAATTGATCACTGAGTACAAAACATTCTCAAACAATGTCCTGTTCATAACGGCTGCTCATATAATGGTTGCTATGGTCATTTCCTGCCCATTGTACTCCTCTATGTGTTGATTTACAGGGTCAGCCATAGTATTACAGCGTCCCTGGAGCAGATTAGGGTTAAGTGGCTTGTTAAAGGGCACATAAACTGATTTCTCAATTTCTCAAACCAGCGACATTTCGGGTACTGGCCCAATGCTCTACCACTAGGCTACCTGACGCCCAGTACACTTTCCACAGAACCCTTTCAGACTGAATACTTGGCCGGTGGCATTTAGATGCTCTCTCTATATGGGCCAATTACAAACACAATGTG
The DNA here is from genome assembly GCF_029448725.1 of Salvelinus fontinalis. NCBI lineage: Eukaryota > Metazoa > Chordata > Actinopteri > Salmoniformes > Salmonidae > Salvelinus > Salvelinus fontinalis. The sequence goes on from NC_074687.1 coordinate 26,602,967, forward strand.
CCTGAGTGATCATACAGAACCTAGTGATGGCGATCAAACCTAGGGGTTTCAAGTACACTGCACTAACACAGATCATTTGGTCCGTGAATACAAACCTCGAAACCCTACACCAAAGGGACTGTAAAGGCAGTCAATGTTGTTCTCCTCCTCAAACGAGGAGGAGCATGGATAGGACCAAGATGCGGATTGAGGGAAATAAGCCATCTTTTAATGAAAACAGCAAAACAATACAAAACTACAAAACAACAAATGAGACTAACCTTCAACTGTCCTGTGAGGACACAGGAACAAACACCCACAAAACCCCAGTGAAACCCTGGCTGCCTTAGTATGACTCTCAATTAGAGACAAACGATACACACCTGTCTCTAATTGAGAATCATACCAGGCCGAACACAAAAACCAACCTAGAAATACAAAACATAGACTGCCCACCCAAAACACACGCCCTGACCATAAACACATACAAAAACAACATAAAACAGGTCAGGACCGTTACAGAACCCCCCCCTCAAGGTGCGAACGCCGGGCGCACCAGCACAAAGTCCAGGGGAGGGTCTGGGTGGGCGTCTGTCCACGGTGGTGGCTCAGGCTGAGGGCGAGGTCCCCACCCCACCATAATCAATCCCCGCTTCTTTATCCCCCTCCCAATGACCACCCTCCCACTAACACCACCTAAATGAAGGGGCAGCACCGGGATAAGGGGCAGCACCGGGATGAGGGACTCCGGCAGGTCCTGGCTGAGGGACTCCGGCAGGTCCTGGCTGAGGGACTCCGGCAGGTCCTGGCTGAGGGACTCCGGCAGGTCCGGGCTGAGGGACTCCGGCAGGTCCGGGCTGAGGGACTCCGGCAGGTCCGGGCTGAGGGACTCCGGC
>NC_074687.1:26608841-26696341 GCF_029448725.1 Salvelinus fontinalis
CTAAATGATTAACTGACTCTAAATCATTAACTGATTGGAGTTAACGATCTGAATGAAATACTAATGCTTTCTCACAGTGGTGGTACTGGCACGTGTTTAGTGATTGTGTGCAGGTTTGCACATGTGCATTTGAATATGTGTGTTTACCTGAGGATGAAGCATTGCGGGCGTCGCTCCTGCAGCATCATGTGGTAGGCCCTCTCTGCTGAGGAGAAGATGTGAGGAGGCAGAGAGGAGCACAAACGACCTGAAGAACTCAGATACAACTGACTCACCTGATAGAGAGAGGTATAGACAGAGAGAAAGAGGGAGAGATAGATAGAGAGAGAGAGAGGGAGAGAGGTATAGATAGAGAGAGGGAGAGAGGTATAGACAGAGAGAGGGAGAGAGAGATAGACAGAGAGAGGGAGAGAGAGATAGACAGAGAGAGGGAGAGAGAGAGAGAGAGAGAGAGGTATAGACAGAGAGGGAGAGATAGATAGAGAGAGAGAGGTATAGACAGAGAGAGGGAGAGAGATAGAGAGAGAGAGAGGGAGAGAGGTATAGACAGAGAGAGGGAGAGAGAGATAGAGAGGGAGAGTGGTATAGACAGAGAGAGACAAGAAAAGGGCAACCAGTGAAGAACAAACACCATTGTAAATACAACCCATATGTATGCTTATTTATTTTCCCTTGTGTACTTTAACCATTTGTACATCGTTATAACACTGTATATATACATAATATGACATTTGTAATGTTTTCATTCTTTTGAAACTTCTGTATGTGTAATGTTTACTGTTAAATTGTATTATTTATTTCACTTTGTATACCATCTACCTCACTTGCTTTGGCAATGTTAATACATGTTTCCCATGCCAATAAAGCCACTTGAATTGAATTGAATTGAGAGGGAGGATAGACAGAGAGGGAGAGAGGTATAGACAGAGAGAGGGAGAGATAGATAGATAGAGAGAGAGAGGTATAGACAGAAAGAGGGAGAGATAGATAGAGAGGGAGAGAGAGAGATAGAGAGGGAGAGAGGTATAGACAGAGAGAGGGAGAGATAGATAGATAGATAGAGAGAGAGAGAGATTTGTACATTGTTACAACACTGCATATATATAATATGACATTTGTAATGTCTTTATTGTTTTGAAACTTCTGTATGTGTAATGTTTACTGTTCATTTTTATTGTTTATTTGACTTTTGTATATTATCTACCTCACTTGCTTTGGCAATGTTAACACATGTTTCCCATGCCAATAAAGCCCCTTGAATTGAATTGAATTGAGAGAGAGAGTCAGAGAGAGAGAGTCAGATAGAGAGAGTCAGAGTGTCAGAGAGAGGGAGAGAGTCAGAGAGAGGGAGAGATTCAGAGAGAGAGAGAGAGTCAGAGAGGGGGAGAGAGTCAGAGAGAGAGAGTCAGAGAGAGAGTCAGATAGAGAGAGTCAGAGAGTCAGAGAGAGGGAGAGATTTAGAGAGAGAGAGAGTCAGAGAGAGTGAGTCAGAGAGAGAGAGAAATAGGGATAAAGAGAGAACAGAAGAATTTAGAGATCATAGTGTTAAAGTCCATTCTAACATAACACACAAACACACTTGCCCTGATACCTTACATAAAGGACATTAAATCCTGCCCCACACCTAGTGTAGTGTGTTTCAAGGATTTCTGTGGCACTAATTATGTTCAGAACAGCATGGCTTCTGTCCACTCCTGTACTAGCCTGAGCCACATCAAACACTACATCCAATGCCCACAAGGAATACATTAACTATCCCAACCCCAAAACCAAACCCGTAATAAAAAACATTCACCAGTCCAACAACCCCCCCCAAAACCCAACCCATGATAAAAAACATTCACCAGTCTAACAACACCCCCCCCCCAAAACCCGACCCGTAATAAAAAACAGTCACCAGTCTAAGGGATTTCCTTGTCTCATCGCGCTCCAGCGACTCCTGTGGCGGGCTGGGCGCAGTGCGTGCTAACCAAGGGGGCCAGGTGCACGGTGTTTCCTCCGACACATTGGTGCGGCTGGCTTCCGGGTTGGAGGCGCGCTGTGTTAAAGAAGCAGTGCGGCTTGGTTGGGTTGTGCTTCGGAGGACGCATGACTTTCGACCTTCGTCTCTCCCGAGCCCGTACGGGAGTTGTAGCGATGAGACAAGATAGTAATTACTAGCGATTGGATACCACGAAAATTGGGGAGAAAAGGGGATAAAATTTAAAAACTAAAAAAAAAAAAAAAAAAACATTCACCAGTCTAACAACCCCCCCCCCCCATCCAAAACCAAGCTTCTAGCCTGCCTAGGCGTTGCCACAGTACCAAACCGGCCTCTGGTTCCTTTACCAAGCCAGCCTCAAACAACCCCAAACTTCTGCCCCATCACCTAGCAGATATGAGTGGGCACTGTGGGCACTGGGGTTGGAGGGGAAGAGAGGATGGAGGTTGTTTTTGGGGTAGAGGGACAGATGTCAGCGGGTGACAGCCAGGTAACAGTGTTTCACACATGTTGTGACATGTATCCCTCTCACTCTCTCAGGTGGCGAGTGTGAGCAAGGCGGGCAGGATGTGTTAAATTCAGCCAGGTCAATGATACAAGTCAATTATCGACGTCCATCCATGTGACGTAAAAAACGTCCACTAGAGGCTACAGTGAGCGCTGTTACGTTAAGGTAGGTTTTGGCTTGCTGGGTCATTGTGGACAGGGATAGCGGATGGCTGTAAGTGTCTCGCTCTTATTCCAAAGTTCAAATCCAATGATAGAAATATGTTTTTGATATTTTTGATATCTCAAACGTTAACCCTTACCTTAACGATTCAGAGATAATGTCTAACCTAAGATTTCTGAGATTTGCCGAAGCTTAACCCTAACCTTAAAAATTTGAAGTTGATGCCTAAACTTAACACTAAACACTTTGGAATTTGACGTTTGCAACAACTTCAAAATTTGACGTTTGAGAAACATGGATGAATGTCTAATTCTGACCAGATATGGGGTGCAATAGCACTGACAGGGCGGTTGGGCATCTCTCCAAACCCGCCTACCACGTAGCCAGAGTCAGACATAGCCTACCAATTAGGCTGTGTCAGACATAGACTACCAGTGGAAACCATTTATCAGACATAGACTACCACGTGGAAACCCTGTGTCAGACATAGACTACCAGTGGAAACCATTTATCAGACATAGACGACCACGTGGAAACCCTTTATCAGACATAGACTACCACGTGGAAACCCTGTGTCAGACATAGACTACCACGTGGAAACCATTTATCAGACATAGACTACCAAGTGGAAACCATTTATCAGACATAGACGACCACGTGGAAACCCTTTATCAGACATAGACTACCACGTGGAAACCCTGTGTCAGACATAGACTACCAAGTGGAAACCATTTATCAGACATAGACTACCACGTGGAAACCCTGTGTCAGACATAGACTACCAAGTGGAAACCATTTATCAGACATAGACTACCATGTGGAAACCATTTATCAGACATAGACTACCACGTGGAAACCCTGTGTCAGACATAGACTACCAAGTGGAAACCATTTATCAGACATAGACTACCACGTGGAAACCCTTTATCAGACATAGACGACCACGTGGAAACCATTTATCAGACATAGACTACCATGTGGAAACCATTTATCAGACATAGACTACCACGTGGAAACCCTTTATCAGACATAGACTACCACGTGGAAACCCTTTATCAGACATAGACTACCACGTGGAAACCCTGTGTCAGACATAGACTACCACGTGGAAACCCTGTCTCAGACATAGACTACCACGTGGAAACCATTTATCAGACATAGACTACCACGTGGAAACCCTTTATCAGACATAGACGACCACGTGGAAACCCTGTGTCAGACATAGACGACCACGTAGAAACCCTGTGTCAGACACAGACTACCACGTGGAAACCATTTATCAGACATAGACTACCACGTGGAAACCATTTATCAGACATAGACTACCACGTGGAAACCCTGTGTCAGACATAGACTACAACGTGGAAACCCTGTGTCAGACATAGACTACCACGTGGAAACCCTGTGTCAGACACAGACTACCACGTGGAAACCATTTATCAGACATAGACTACCACGTGGAAACCATTTATCAGACATAGACTACCACGTGGAAACCCTTTATCAGACATAGACTACCACGTGGAAACCCTGTGTCAGACATAGACTACAACGTGGAAACCCTGTGTCAGACACAGACTACCACGTGGAAACCATTTATCAGACATAGACTACCACATGGAAACCATTTATCAGACATAGACTACCACGTGGAAACCCTGTGTCAGACATAGACTACCACGTGGAAACCCTGTGTCAGACATAGACTACCACGTGGAAACCATTTATCAGACATAGACTACCACGTGGAAACCCTGTGTCAGACATAGACTACAACGTGGAAACCCTGTGTCAGACATAGACTACCACGTGGAAACCCTGTGTCAGACATAGACTACCAAGTGGAAACCATTTATCAGACATAGACTACCATGTGGAAACCATTTATCAGACATAGACTACCACGTGGAACCCCTGTGTCAGACATAGACTACCACGTGGAAACCCTGTGTCAGACATAGACTACCACGTGGAAACCCTGTGTCAGACATAGACTACCACGTGGAAACCCTGTGTCAGACATAGACTACCACGTGGAAACCCTGTGTCAGACATAGACTACCACGTGGAAACCCTGTGTCAGACATAGACTACCACGTGGAAACCCTTTATCAGACATAGACTACCACGTGGAAACCCTGTGTCAGACATAGACTACCACGTGGAAACCCTTTATCAGACATAGACTACCACGTGGAAACCCTGTGTCAGACATAGACTACCACGTGGAAACCCTGTGTCAGACATAGACTACCACGTGGAAACCCTGTGTCAGACATAGACTACCACGTGGAAACCCTTTATCAGACATAGACTACCACGTGGAAACCCTGTGTCAGACATAGACTACCACGTGGAAACCCTTTATCAGACATAGACTACCACGTGGAAACCTTGTGTCAGACATAGACTACCACGTGGAAACCCTGTGTCAGACATAGACTACCACGTGGAAACCCTGTGTCAGACATAGACTACCACGTGGAAACCCTTTATCAGACATAGACTACCACGTGGAAACCCTGTGTCAGACATAGACTACCACGTGGAAACCATTTATCAGACATAGACTACCAAGTCGAAACCATTTATCAGACATAGACGACCACGTGGAAACCCTTTATCAGACATAGACTACCACGTGGAAACCCTGTGTCAGACATAGACTACCAAGTGGAAACCATTTATCAGACATAGACTACCATGTGGAAACCATTTATCAGACATAGACTACCAAGTGGAAACCCTGTGTCAGACATAGACTACCAAGTGGAAACCATTTATCAGACATAGACTACCACGTGGAAACCCTGTGTCAGACATAGACTACCAAGTGGAAACCATTTATCAGACATAGACTACCATGTGGAAACCATTTATCAGACATAGACTACCACGTGGAAACCCTGTGTCAGACATAGACTACCAAGTCGAAACCATTTATCAGACATAGACTACCACGTGGAAACCCTTTATCAGACATAGACGACCACGTGGAAACCATTTATCAGACATAGACTACCATGTGGAAACCATTTATCAGACATAGACTACCACGTGGAAACACTTTATCAGACATAGACTACCACGTGGAAACCCTTTATCAGACATAGACTACCACGTGGAAACCCTGTGTCAGACATAGACTACCACGTGGAAACCCTGTGTCAGACATAGACTACCACGTGGAAACCATTTATCAGACATAAACTACCACGTGGAAACCCTTTATCAGACATAGACGACCACGTGGAAACCCTGTGTCAGACATAGACGACCACGTAGAAACCCTGTGTCAGACACAGACTACCACGTGGAAACCATTTATCAGACATAGACTACCACGTGGAAACCATTTATCAGACATAGACTACCACGTGGAAACCCTGTGTCAGACATAGACTACAACGTGGAAACCCTGTGTCAGACATAGACTACCACGTGGAAACCCTGTGTCAGACACAGACTACCACGTGGAAACCATTTATCAGACATAGACTACCACGTGGAAACCATTTATCAGACATAGACTACCACGTGGAAACCCTTTATCAGACATAGACGACCACGTGGAAACCCTGTGTCAGACATAGACTACAACGTGGAAACCCTGTGTCAGACACAGACTACCACGTGGAAACCATTTATCAGACATAGACTACCACGTGGAAACCATTTATCAGACATAGACTACCACGTGGAAACCCTGTGTCAGACATAGACTACCACGTGGAAACCCTGTGTCAGACATAGACTACCACGTGGAAACCATTTATCAGACATAGACTACCACGTGGAAACCCTGTGTCAGACATAGACTACAACGTGGAAACCCTGTGTCAGACATAGACTACCACGTGGAAACCATTTATCAGACATATACTACCACGTGGAACCCCTGTGTCAGACATAGACTACCACGTGGAAACCATTTATCAGACATAGACTACCATGTGGAAACCATTTATCAGACATAGACTACCACGTGGAAACCATTTATCAGACATAGACTACCATGTGGAAACCATTTATCAGACATAGACTACCATGTGGAAACCATTTATCAGACATAGACTACCACATGGAAACCATTTATCAGACATAGACTACCACGTGGAAACCATTTATCAGACATAACTACCACGTGGAAACCCTGTGTCAGACATAGACTACCACGTGGAAACCATTTATCAGACATAGACTACCACGTGGAAACCATTTATCAGACATAGACTACCACGTGGAAACCCTGTGTCAGACATAGACTACCACGTGGAAACCCTGTGTCAGACATAGACTACCACGTGGAAACCCTGTGTCAGACATAGACTACCACGTGGAAACCATTTATCAGACATAGACTACCACGTGGAAACCCTGTGTCAGACATAGACTACAACGTGGAAACCCTGTGTCAGACATAGTCTACAACGTGGAAACCCTGTGTCAGACATAGACTACCACGTGGAAACCATTTATCAGACATATACTACCACGTGGAACCCCTGTGTCAGACATAGACTACCACGTGGAAACCCTGTGTCAGACATAGACTACCACGTGGAAACCCTGTGTCAGACATAGACTACCACGTGGAAACCCTGTGTCAGACATAGACTACCACGTGGAAACCCTGTGTCAGACATAGACTACCACGTGGAAACCCTTTATCAGACATAGACTACCACGTGGAAACCCTGTGTCAGACATAGACTACCACGTGGAAACCCTTTATCAGACATAGACTACCACGTGAAAACCCTGTGTCAGACATAGACTACCACGTGGAAACCCTGTGTCAGACATAGACTACCACTTGGAAACCCTGTGTCAGACATAGACTACCACGTGGAAACCCTTTATCAGACATAGACTACCACGTGGAAACCCTGTGTCAGACATAGACTACCACGTGGAAACCCTTTATCAGACATAGACTACCACGTGGAAACCCTGTGTCAGACATAGACTACCACGTGGAAACCCTGTGTCAGACATAGACTACCACGTGGAAACCCTGTGTCAGACATAGACTACCACGTGGAAACCCTTTATCAGACATAGACTACCACGTGGAAACCCTGTGTCAGACATAGACTACCACGTGGAAACCATTTATCAGACATAGACGACCACGTGGAAACCCTTTATCAGACATAGACTACCACGTGGAAACCCTGTGTCAGACATAGACTACCACGTGGAAACCATTTATCAGACATAGACTACCATGTGGAAACCATTTATCAGACATAGACTACCATGTGGAAACCATTTATCAGACATAGACTACCACGTGGAAACCATTTATCAGACATAGACTACCATGTGGAAACCATTTATCAGACATAGACTACCATGTGGAAACCATTTATCAGACATAGACTACCACATGGAAACCATTTATCAGACATAGACTACCACGTGGAAACCATTTATCAGACATAACTACCACGTGGAAACCCTGTGTCAGACATAGACTACCACGTGGAAACCATTTATCAGACATAGACTACCACGTGGAAACCCTGTGTCAGACATAGACTACCACGTGGAAACCCTGTGTCAGACATAGACTACCACGTGGAAACCATTTATCAGACATAGACTACCACGTGGAAACCCTGTGTCAGACATAGACTACAACGTGGAAACCCTGTGTCAGACATAGACTACCACGTGGAAACCCTGTGTCAGACATAGACTACCAAGTGGAAACCATTTATCAGACATAGACTACCATGTGGAAACCATTTATCAGACATAGACTACCACGTGGAACCCCTGTGTCAGACATAGACTACCACGTGGAAACCCTGTGTCAGACATAGACTACCACGTGGAAACCCTGTGTCAGACATAGACTACCACGTGGAAACCCTGTGTCAGACATAGACTACCACGTGGAAACCCTGTGTCAGACATAGACTACCACGTGGAAACCCTGTGTCAGACATAGACTACCACGTGGAAACCCTTTATCAGACATAGACTACCACGTGGAAACCCTGTGTCAGACATAGACTACCACGTGGAAACCCTTTATCAGACATAGACTACCACGTGGAAACCCTGTGTCAGACATAGACTACCACGTGGAAACCCTGTGTCAGACATAGACTACCACGTGGAAACCCTGTGTCAGACATAGACTACCACGTGGAAACCCTTTATCAGACATAGACTACCACGTGGAAACCCTGTGTCAGACATAGACTACCACGTGGAAACCCTTTATCAGACATAGACTACCACGTGGAAACCTTGTGTCAGACATAGACTACCACGTGGAAACCCTGTGTCAGACATAGACTACCACGTGGAAACCCTGTGTCAGACATAGACTACCACGTGGAAACCCTTTATCAGACATAGACTACCACGTGGAAACCCTGTGTCAGACATAGACTACCACGTGGAAACCATTTATCAGACATAGACTACCAAGTCGAAACCATTTATCAGACATAGACGACCACGTGGAAACCCTTTATCAGACATAGACTACCACGTGGAAACCCTGTGTCAGACATAGACTACCAAGTGGAAACCATTTATCAGACATAGACTACCATGTGGAAACCATTTATCAGACATAGACTACCACGTGGAAACCCTGTGTCAGACATAGACTACCAAGTGGAAACCATTTATCAGACATAGACTACCACGTGGAAACCCTGTGTCAGACATAGACTACCAAGTGGAAACCATTTATCAGACATAGACTACCATGTGGAAACCATTTATCAGACATAGACTACCACGTGGAAACCCTGTGTCAGACATAGACTACCAAGTGGAAACCATTTATCAGACATAGACTACCACGTGGAAACCCTTTATCAGACATAGACGACCACGTGGAAACCATTTATCAGACATAGACTACCATGTGGAAACCATTTATCAGACATAGACTACCACGTGGAAACACTTTATCAGACATAGACTACCACGTGGAAACCCTTTATCAGACATAGACTACCACGTGGAAACCCTGTGTCAGACATAGACTACCACGTGGAAACCCTGTGTCAGACATAGACTACCACGTGGAAACCATTTATCAGACATAGACTACCACGTGGAAACCCTTTATCAGACATAGACGACCACGTGGAAACCCTGTGTCAGACATAGACGACCACGTAGAAACCCTGTGTCAGACACAGACTACCACGTGGAAACCATTTATCAGACATAGACTACCACGTGGAAACCATTTATCAGACATAGACTACCACGTGGAAACCCTGTGTCAGACATAGACTACAACGTGGAAACCCTGTGTCAGACATAGACTACCACGTGGAAACCCTGTGTCAGACACAGACTACCACGTGGAAACCATTTATCAGACATAGACTACCACGTGGAAACCATTTATCAGACATAGACTACCACGTGGAAACCCTTTATCAGACATAGACGACCACGTGGAAACCCTGTGTCAGACATAGACTACAACGTGGAAACCCTGTGTCAGACACAGACTACCACGTGGAAACCATTTATCAGACATAGACTACCACGTGGAAACCATTTATCAGACATAGACTACCACGTGGAAACCCTGTGTCAGACATAGACTACCACGTGGAAACCCTGTGTCAGAATTAGACTACCACGTGGAAACCATTTATCAGACATAGACTACCACGTGGAAACCCTGTGTCAGACATAGACTACAACGTGGAAACCCTGTGTCAGACATAGACTACCACGTGGAAACCATTTATCAGACATATACTACCACGTGGAACCCCTGTGTCAGACATAGACTACCACGTGGAAACCATTTATCAGACATAGACTACCATGTGGAAACCATTTATCAGACATAGACTACCACGTGGAAACCATTTATCAGACATAGACTACCATGTGGAAACCATTTATCAGACATAGACTACCATGTGGAAACCATTTATCAGACATAGACTACCACATGGAAACCATTTATCAGACATAGACTACCACGTGGAAACCATTTATCAGACATAACTACCACGTGGAAACCCTGTGTCAGACATAGACTACCACGTGGAAACCATTTATCAGACATAGACTACCACGTGGAAACCATTTATCAGACATAGACTACCACGTGGAAACCCTGTGTCAGACATAGACTACCACGTGGAAACCCTGTGTCAGACATAGACTACCACGTGGAAACCATTTATCAGACATAGACTACCACGTGGAAACCCTGTGTCAGACATAGACTACAACGTGGAAACCCTGTGTCAGACATAGACTACAACGTGGAAACCCTGTGTCAGACATAGACTACCACGTGGAAACCATTTATCAGACATATACTACCACGTGGAACCCCTGTGTCAGACATAGACTACCACGTGGAAACCCTGTGTCAGACATAGACTACCACGTGGAAACCCTGTGTCAGACATAGACTACCACGTGGAAACCCTGTGTCAGACATAGACTACCACGTGGAAACCCTGTGTCAGACATAGACTACCACGTGGAAACCCTTTATCAGACATAGACTACCACGTGAAAACCCTGTGTCAGACATAGACTACCACGTGGAAACCCTGTGTCAGACATAGACTACCACTTGGAAACCCTGTGTCAGACATAGACTACCACGTGGAAACCCTTTATCAGACATAGACTACCACGTGGAAACCCTGTGTCAGACATAGACTACCACGTGGAAACCCTTTATCAGACATAGACTACCACGTGGAAACCCTGTGTCAGACATAGACTACCACGTGGAAACCCTGTGTCAGACATAGACTACCACGTGGAAACCCTGTGTCAGACATAGACTACCACGTGGAAACCCTTTATCAGACATAGACTACCACGTGGAAACCCTGTGTCAGACATAGACTACCACGTGGAAACCATTTATCAGACATAGACGACCACGTGGAAACCCTTTATCAGACATGGACTACCACGTGGAAACCCTGTGTCAGACATAGACTACCACGTGGAAACCATTTATCAGACATAGACTACCATGTGGAAACCATTTATCAGACATAGACTACCATGTGGAAACCATTTATCAGACATAGACTACCACGTGGAAACCATTTATCAGACATAGACTACCATGTGGAAACCATTTATCAGACATAGACTACCATGTGGAAACCATTTATCAGACATAGACTACCACATGGAAACCATTTATCAGACATAGACTACCACGTGGAAACCATTTATCAGACATAACTACCACGTGGAAACCCTGTGTCAGACATAGACTACCACGTGGAAACCATTTATCAGACATAGACTACCACGTGGAAACCCTTTGTCAGACATAGACTACCACGTGGAAACACTGTGTCAGACATAGCTAAGAGCCTGTCTAAGAGATTTCATGTGTACTTCATGTAAAGACTGAAAGAAACAGGTTTCTCTCAGCGTTATGTAAATGCCTGTCTGATACAGTAAGATACCATAAACACCATAACCACCATAAACACCACGTCTAGGCTACGGCCCAGCAGATATACAGAGTGAGTGAGTGAGTGAGGGAGTGAGAGAGAGAGCGAGAGAGAGAGTGTGTGCATGGGGGGGGGGGGGGGGCTGGCTGGTGTATAATGCAGAGTCAGACCTCCACTGTGTATCACAAACAGGAAGAGTGCATTATTAATGGTCCACATCAAGGCCAAATTTCACCCGTTCATACTAGACTAATGACACACCCAACAGGGAACTCAACACACACACACTTATAGTGTACAATACATTCAGTCACACACTCTCCATGACTGACAAGATACAGTTGAAGTCAGAAGTTTACATAAACTTAGGTTGGAGTCATTAAAAGTTCTTGTTAACAAACTATAGTTTTGGCAAGTTGGTTAGGACATCTACTTTGTGCATGACACAAGTCCTTTTTCCAACAATTGCTTACAGACATATTATTTCACTTATAATTCACTGTATCACAATTCCAGTGGGACAGAAGTTTACATACACTAAGTTGACTGTGCCTTTAAACAGCTTGGAAAATTCCAGAAAATTATGTAATGGCGTTAGAAGCTTCTGATTGGCTAATTGACATCATTTGAGTCAATTGGAGGTGTACCTGTGGATGTATTTCAAGGCCCACCTTCAAACTCAGTGCCTCTTTGCTTGACATCATGGGAAAATCTAAATAAATCAGCCAAGACCTCAGAAAACAAATTGTAGACCTACACAAGTCTGGTTCATCCTTGGGAGCAATTTCCAAATGCCTGAAGGTGCCACGTTCATCTGTACAAACAATAATACGCAAGTATAAACACCATGGGACCACGCAGCTGTTATACCGCTCAGGAAGGAAACGTGTTCTGTCTCCTAGAGATGAACATACTTTGGTGCAAAAAGACCTTCGTTATGTTTGGAGGAAAAAGGTGGAGGTTTGCAAGCCCGAAGAACACCATCCCAACCGTGAAGCATGGGTGTGGTAGCATCATGTTGTGGGGGTGCTTTGCTGCAGGAGGGACTGGTGCACTTCACAAAATAGATGGCATCATGAGGTAGGAAAATGATGTGGATATATTGAAGCAACATCTCAAGACATCAGTCACGAAGTTAAAGCTTGGTCGCAAATGGGTCTTCCAAATGAACAATGACCCCAAGCATACTTCCAAAGTTGTGGCAAAATGGCTTAAGGACAACAAAGTCAAGGTACTGGAGTGGCCATCACAAAGCCCTGACCTCAATCCTATAGAACATTTGTGGGCAGAACTGAAAAAGCGTGTGCGAGCAAGGAGGCCTATAACCCTACTCAGTTAGACCAGTTCTGTCAGGTGGATTGGGCCAAAATTCACCCATCTTATTGTGGGAAGCTTGGGGAAGGCTAACCAAAATGTTTGACCGAAGTGAAACAATTTGAAAGCAATGCTACCAAATACTAATTGAGTGTATGTAAACTTCTGACCCACTGGGAATGTGATGAAAGAAATAAAAGCTGAAATAAATTGTTCTCTGTAATATTATTCTGACATTTCAGTGGCGCTGCGGTCTAGGGCAATGCATCTTAGTGCAAGAGGCTTCACTACAGTCCCTGGTTCAAATCCAGGCTGTATCACATCCAGCTGTGATTGGGTGTCCCATAGGGCGGCGCACCATTGGCCCAGTGTCGTCCGGGTTTGGCCCGGGGTAGGCCGTCATTGTAAATAAGAATTTGTTCTTAACTGACTTGCTTAGTTTTAAAAAGGTTGCATTTAAAAAATATTTGTACAAAGAAAATGGTGAGTACAGATGTTTTGTGGCCCCCACCCCTGCTGTAGTGTGTAGTGAGATACTCACCAGTGTAGAGTAGATGGGGAGGTCTTTGTTAGGATTGACCAGGAGGAGAATGTGTCCGATGTAGGTCTGAAAAAAACAGGCCTTATGTTACTTCACCTGTAGAAATGTAAAGTGAGAGAGAGCTTCTATTCCATGGACGAATGAATAAATACACAATTAAATATTGTAACATCAATGGCGGTGTATACAGTCCACAGAGTTTGGTTTAGGGCATCACTGTGTGCTCTTGAACTGAGGCATGTCTGGTCAAACTACCAGCCACTGGGTTAACACAGAAGTCCACCTAGACCATGTAATAGGCCTAATCTCTGTAATCACGTTGTAGCACAAAGCCCCATCCCTCATGGAGCCTGAAGGTCATGTTAGGACTAAGAACCAAATCCCTTCCCCAAACACACTGAGTGTTGGAGAGGCTTGCAGGCCCTCAGCACTACTGCTATGCTAGCCAATTGAGCTAACTGATGATAATATCTCATCAGTCAGAGAGAGAGGACCAGGGGTAATCACAACAATGAATTTGTCAATAAATACATAAATAAACACAAAAATAAACATGACAATAAATACATCAATAAATACATCAATACATATGACAATAAAAACATCAATAAACATGACAATAAATACATCAATAAACATGACAATAAATACATCAATAAACATGACATTAAATACATCAATAAATATATCAATAAAAATGACAATAAATACATCAATAAACATGACAATAAATACATCAATAAACATGACAATAAATACATCAATAAACATGACAATAAATACATCAATAAACATGACAATAAATACATCAATAAATACATCAATAAACATGACAATAAATACATCAATAAACATGACAATAAATACATCAATAAACATGACAATAAATACATCAATAAACATGACAATAAATACATCAATAAACATGACAATAAATACATCAATAAACATGACAATAAATACATCAATAAACATGACAATAAATACATCAATAAATACATCAATAAACATGACAATAAATACATCAATAAACATGACAATAAATACATCAATAAACATGACAATAAATACATCAATAAACATGACAATAAATACATCAATAAACATGACAATAAATACATCAATAAACATGACAATAAATACATCAATAAACATGACAATAAATACATCAATAAACACAACAATAAACACGTCTATAAACACTTCAATAAACACATCTATAAACACCAATAACACTATTATAAGAAATCAGTTGAATGGACAAGCTTATTGCAGTTGAATGGACAAGCTCATTCCCAAATATGCACTCCTGGGAGCGTGGGCGCCTTGGCAACCTCTGCTGACCCCCTCAAGAACAGGAAAGTGTGATACAGGTAAGAAACCTGCTGGTAAAACCAAGTACATGCTATTTTACAAATCATGTAACTGATGATTTGTGCATAAGTGTCACGTTCCGACCTTAGTTCTTTTGTTATGTCTTTGTTTTAGTGGTCAGGGCGTGAGTTGGGTGGGTTATCTATGTTTGTTTTTCTATGTTGTTTTTTTTCGTTTGACCTGGTATGATTCTCAATCAGAGGCAGGTGTCGTTAGTTGTCTCTGATTGAGAATCATACTTAGGTAGCCTTTTTTCACCTGGGTTTCGTGGGTGGTTGTCTTCCGTGTCTGTGTGTTCCACACGGAACTGTTTCGGTTTTAGTTCGTTCACTTTATTGTTTTGTATTTCAGTGTTCAGTTTTGTCCCATTAAATATTCATCATTCATCACTTACCACGCTGCGCTTTGGTCCTCTTTTCTTTCTCCCAACGAAGATCGTTACAATAAGTACGTTAGATTGTGCCCTCATTGATCGTGTCCCCGCCTATAAATATCTGGGCATCTGAATTGACGAAAAGCAATCTTTTAAAAAGCATGTTGACGAGTTAGTCAAGACATGAAGAATTAAGTTGGGCTTCTTCTATAGGAATAGGTCCTTTCATTAAATAGTAGAAAACAGATCATTCAGTCTACATGAATTCCTGTTATAGATTATGGTGATATTAAATACATGAATGCAGCTAACGGGGGTTTTGAAGCCCTTGGACACAACGTATCCACATGTATCCACAGAGTTGGTTAATGCTGGAGACTCCACGTGTATCCACAGAGTTGGTTAATGCTGGAGACTCCACATGTATCCACAGAGTTGGTTAATGATGGAGACTCCACATGTATCCACAGAGTTGGTTAATGATGGAGACTCCACATGTATCCACAGAGTTGGTTAATGATGGAGACTCCACATGTATCCACAGAGTTGGTTAATGATGGAGACTCCACGTGTATCCACAGAGTTGGTTAATGCTGGAGACTCCACGTGTATCCACAGAGTTGGTTAATGCTGGAGACTCCACGTGTATCCACAGAGTTGGTTAATGCTGGAGACTCCACGTGTATCCACAGAGTTGGTTAATGACGGAGACTCCACGTATATCCACAGAGTTGGTTAATGATGGAGACTCCACGTGTATCCACAGAGTTGGTTAATGCTGGAGACTCCACGTGTATCCACAGAGTTGGTTAATGCTGGAGACTCCACGTGTATCCACAGAGTTGGTTAATGCTGGAGACTCCACGTGTATCCACAGAGTTGGTTAATGACGGAGACTCCACGTGTATCCACAGAGTTGGTTAATGATGGAGACTCCACGTGTATCCACGGAGTTGGGAAAATCTGCCTTTTCCTACCAGGGCCCTGTCAGGTGGAACAATCTCCTAGTCACGTTTCAGTTGGATGTGTTGTTGTCTCTGGGTCACTTTAGGAGAAAGGCTCGGGATTTTTAAATTGATACATGTGTTTGTTTTGTTTGATTATTTATATAATATTAGCTGTTTATTTAATTGTGTGTTTTAAATTGTGTATAATTTCTGTATTGTGACAGAGTTTGTAGCCTATGTGTGGTCCAAATACTAAACTTACCACAAAGCCCCTTTCATAAATGGAAAGCCAAAACTGCATGGAGGTAGACAGGTATACTTATTTCATTTCTATAGTTCTTCTTTCTTCCTACTGTAGACCCTCAGGCTATCTAGATACTCCTGCCAAACCCCCTTCCTCTGACAGAGATATACAGTAAACACTAACCCTTACAGCTACTCCTGTACAGCTGCTAGGTTCTAGCCCTCCTTCCCACAAAACAAACCTAAACTGTCTGAATGCTAACTGCTAACCCTATGTTTTCTAGGAGACCCTGCTGGGGCTGGATAGGATATGGTATCACTAAGATGCTGAAATGCTGCCCTGCCTGTCCTCAGGCCTGGCCTGAAGATTAATGTGCTACAAAGTCCCCCCAGACGCTGATCAAAGGTTAGTTTGGCATTTTCACTCCTAATGGTTTAGGTGAGGATGGACAAGGATAGATGATTCTAGATCAGTGCCCAAGGAAAACTTCAACCCGGAGCAAGTTAAGGACAGTCAGTGGTTATGCCAACTTGGCACAATTTAACTCTGTTACCAAATTACATTCTCTCAATCTCGTATAGTAGTATCAAGACCAAAACCCCAATTCCACATCCCTCGCACTGACCATCTCATTCTCCCAACTGTCATGCATCCCTCCCCCATCCTTTTGTCCTCTTCTCCAGTGCCTGGGCTCAGCTGTGTACCATCCTTCCATCCCAGCAGCAGGCTGGAGCCCAGTCATCAAAGTCCCAGTCTCTGACCACCCTACTGGGGAGCATATGGACCATTACACTGCCTTTTTCAGCCCTCTCCTCCTCCTCTTCCCTCGTTCCATCTCTATCTCCCTCTTCCACCTCACGCTCTTCATCTCTGCTTTTCTCTCCCTCCTTCTCTCTCCCTCCTTCTCTTTACTTTTCCCTGTCATATCTAATTCTGGTTCCTTTGTTTTCTCCTCATCTCATTGCTTCCCCCTCTTCTCTGTCCTCTCTCAATCTTCCCCCTCTTCTCTGTCCTCTCTCAATCTCCCCCCTCTTCTCTGTCCTCTCTCAATCTCCCCTCTTCTCTGTCCTCTCTCAATCTTCCTCCTCTTCTCTGTCCTCTCTCAATCTCCCCCCTCTTCTCTGTCGTCTCTCAATCTCCCCCCTCTTCTTTGTCCTCTCTCAATCTTCCCCCTCTTCTCTGTCCTCTCTCAATCTCCCCCCTCTTCTCTGTCCTCTCTCAATCTCCCCCCTCTTCTCTGTCCTCTCTCAATCTCCCCCCTCTTCTCTGTCCTCTCTCAATCTTCCTCCTCTTCTCTGTCCTCTCTCAATCCCCCCTCTTCTCTGTCCTCTCTCAATCTTCCCCCTCTTCTTTGTCCTCTCAATCTCCCCCTCTTCTCTGTCCTCTCTCAATCTCCCCCCTCTTCTCTGTCCTCTTTCAATCTTCCTCCTCTTCTCTGTCCTCTCTCAATCTCCCCCCTCTTCTCTGTCCTCTCTCAATCTCCCCCCTCTTCTCTGTCCTCTCTCAATCTCCCCCTCTTCTGTGTCCTCTCTCAATCTTCCTCCTCTTCTCTGTCCTCTCTCAATCTCCCCCTTCTCTGCTCTCTCTCAACCTCCCCCCTCTTCTCTGTCCTCTCTCAATCTCCCCCCTCTTCTCTGTCCTCTCTCAATCTCCCCCCTCTTCTCTGTCCTCTCTCAATCTTCCTCCTCTTCTCTGTCCTCTCTCAATCTCCCCCCTCTTCTCTGCTCTCTCTCAATCTCCCACCTCTTCTCTGTCCTCTCTCAATCTCCCCCCTCTTCTCTGTCCTCTCTCAATCTCCCCCCTCTTCTCTGTCCTCTCTCAATCTCCCCTCTCTTCTCTGTCCTCTCTCAATCTCCCCCCTCTTCTCTGTCCTCTCTCAATCTTCCTCCTCTTCTCTGTCCTCTCTCAATCTCCCCCCTCTTCTCTGTCGTCTCTCAATCTCCCCCCTCTTCTTTGTCCTCTCTCAATCTTCCCCCTCTTCTCTGTCCTCTCCCTATCTCCCCCCTCTTCTCTGTCCTCTCTCAATCTCCCCCCTCTTCTCTGTCCTCTCTCAATCTCCCCCCTCTTCTCTGTCCTCTCTCAATCTTCCTCCTCTTCTCTGTCCTCTCTCAATCCCCCCTCTTCTCTGTCCTCTCTCAATCTTCCCCCTCTTCTTTGTCCTCTCAATCTCCCCCTCTTCTCTGTCCTCTCTCAATCTCCCCCCTCTTCTCTGTCCTCTTTCAATCTTCCTCCTCTTCTCTGTCCTCTCTCAATCTCCCCCCTCTTCTCTGTCCTCTCTCAATCTCCCCCCTCTTCTCTGTCCTCTCTCAATCTCCCCCTCTTCTGTGTCCTCTCTCAATCTTCCTCCTCTTCTCTGTCCTCTCTCAATCTCCCCCTTCTTCTCTGCTCTCTCTCAACCTCCCCCCTCTTCTCTGTCCTCTCTCAATCTCCCCCCTCTTCTCTGTCCTCTCTCAATCTCCCCCCTCTTCTTTGTCCTCTCTCAATCTTCCCCCTCTTCTCTGTCCTCTCTCAATCTCCCCCCTCTTCTCTGCTCTCTCTCAATCTCCCCCCTCTTCTCTGTCCTCTCTCAATCTCCCCCCTCTTCTCTATCCTCTCTCAATCTCCCCTCTCTTCTCTGTCCTCTTTCAATCTACCCCCTCCTCTCCATGTCCAACAAGCCAGTCTCTCCCCCATCTGTGGCTCAGTAAAAACCAAGCTATCGGAGCCTTTTCACACACAGTTATGAAAATAGCCAGGGTGTTCCACATTGATCTGGCTCCAGTCATTCTACAGCACCATCTTCCATGTGGAGCTAAGGCAGCAATGAAATGTGGTTAGAATCAGTGGTGTAAAGTACTTAAGTAAAAATACTTTGAAGTACTTCTTAAGCCGTTTTTGGGGGTATCTGTACTTTACTTAACTATTTATATTTAGAACAACTTTTACTTTTACTTCAATACACTCCTAAAGAAAATAACGGACGTTTTAATCCACACATTTTCCCTGACACCTAAAAGTACTCGTTACATTTTGAATGTTTAGCAGGACAGGAAAATGGTCCAATTCACGCACTTGTCGAGAGAATATCCCTGGTCATCTAATGCCTCTAATCTGGAGGATTCACTAAACACAAATGCTTTGTTTGTAAATTATGGCTGAGTGTTGGAGTGTGCCCCTGGCTATCTGTAAATGTGATAAACAAGAAAATGGTGCCATCTGGTTTGCTTAATATAAGGAAGTTAAAATGATTTATACTTTTACTTTTGGTACTTAAGTATATTTTAGCAATTACATTTACTTTTGATACTTACATATATATTAAACCAAATACCTTTAGACTTTTACTCAAGTAGAATTTTACTGGGTGACTTTTACTTTTCATTGAGTCATTTTCTATGAAGGCATCTTTACTTTTACTTAAGTATGACAACTGGGTACTTTTTCCACCACTGGTTAGAATGTCCAGAAACCAAAAGGAAAACGGCTGTATGTCTCTCATATTTTCTCATAATTGCAGTCATGGATTTTGTCCATCGAACCAAAACGGCATTGATTCTCCAATATGGGATATTTCTCCTTTGTGTGAGTGTCTGCGTGTCCGTGTGTGTCTGTGCGTATATCTGTGTAGTACATTTAGACTGGCTCTTAGTAGATCTATTCATCCCCCATCCCTGGGTCTTGTCCCTGGCCAGCCGACAATGAGTCTCCTGGGACACCTTCCAGACACCAGACCCTGGCCAGAGCTCACACACTCCACTCACACATCAGCCACTAGCCCACAATACAAGACAGAGAGGGGTGGGGGACTGACTCAAAGAGGGTACAAACCCTATAACCGCCACTAGCAGCCACCAGTGCCTGGCCGGGCAACAGAGACAGATACCAGTCACGTGCAATAACACAGGTCCAGTCACTGGTCTGCAGGGCTGGAGGAGTGGAAGAGCGGAGGAGGAGGGGTGGAGGAGTGGAGGGGTGGAGAGGTGGAGGGGTAGAGGGGTAGAGGGCTGGAGGAGTGGAAGAGCGGAGGAGGAGGGGTGGAGGAGTGGAGAGGTGGAGAGGTGGAGGGGTGGAGAGGTGGAGGGGTGGAGAGGTGGAGAGGTAGAGAGGTGGAGGAGAGGAGAGGTGGAGAGGTGTAAAGGTGGAGGGGTGGAGAGGTAGAGGGGTAGAGGGGTAGAGGGGTAGAGGGGTGGAGGAGAGGAGAGGTGGAGAGGTGTAAAGGTGGAGGGGTGGAGAGGTAGAGGGGTAGAGGGGTAGAGGGGTGGAGGAGAGGAGAGGTGGAGGAGAGGAGAGGTGGAGGAGAGGAGAGGTGGAGAGGTGTAAAGGTGGAGGGGTAGAGGGGTAGAGGGGTGGAGGGGTAGAGGGGTGGAGGAGTGGAGGAGTGGAGGGGTGGAGAGGTGGAAGGGTGGAGAGGTGGAGGGGTAGAGGGGTGGAGGAGTGGAGGGGTGGAGAGGTAGAAGGGTAGAGGGGTGGAGGAGTGGAGGGGTGGAGGGGTGGAGAGGTGGAAGGGTGGAGAGGTGGAGGGGTAGTGGGGTAGAGGGGTGGAGGAGTGGAGAGGTGGAGGAGAGGAGAGGTGGAGGGGTGGAGAGGTGGAGGGGTAGTGGGGTAGAGGGGTGGAGGAGTGGAGAGCTAGATGGGTGGAGAGGTGGACGGGTAGAGGGGTGGAGGAGTGGAGAGGTGGAGGGGTGGAGAGCTGGAGGGGTAGTGGGGTAGAGGGGTGGAGGAGTGGAGAGGTGGAGGAGAGGAGAGGTGGAGGGGTGGAGAGGTGGAGGGGTGGAGAGGTGGAGGGGTAGAGGGTGGAGGAGTGGAGGGGTGGAGGGGTGGAGAGGTGGACGGGTAGAGGGGTGGAGGAGTGGAGGGGTGGAGGGGTGGAGAGGTGGACGGGTAGAGGGGTGGAGGAGTGGAGGGGTGGAGGGGTGGAGGGGTGGAGAGGTGGACGGGTAGAGGGGTGGAGGAGTGGAGGGGTGGAGGGGTGGAGAGGTGGAAGGTAGAGGGGTGGAGGAGTGGAGGGGTGGAGGGGTGGAGAGGTGGACGGGTGGAGGGTGCTGGTTTCCCTCCTCAACTCTGGATCTGGGGACAGTCAGGGGAAAGACTGCCCAGTGTGCAAGCTGGCATCTCACGATCAATAGATCACTCCAATTGTATGTAAGTGTGTCCATGTGTGTGTCCGTGTGTGTGTGTGTGTGTTTGTGTGTGTGTGTGTGTGTGTGTGTGTGTGTGTGTGTGTGTGTGTGTGTGTGTGTGTGTGTGTGTGTGTGTGTGTGTGTGTGTGTGTGTGTGTGTGTGTGTGTGTGTGTGTGTGTGCTTGTGTGTGGGTGTTCTACCTACATATATCTGGTCGTTGCCAAAGCGTTTCTGCATCTCGTAGAGCAGGCTGCTGTCTGTGAGCTCACTGAGAGACGCCAGGTCATCATTAGGCGCCGGAGGCATCAACTTCACCTGCAACACCACACCACACAGGTTACCATAGCAACCACACATGGACTTGGTTTCCCGTACAGTAAGTGTACACTTTTCTGCAGTAGATATCTGAAGTGTATAGCAGTAGTGAACATATTGAGTGTACACTTCGTTGTAGTGCAGATGTTGAGTGTACTTGCCTGCTCCAGTTTGCTGGGTCCTGTGGGTCCATCTAGACCGTTGTCCTGTGAAGGATATCTGCTCAGCCCCCCTCCCAACTCCCTGAACATGGCACACTTCTCCAACAGACTGTCCCTCTTAGAGAGGGGCATGGACAGGGGGGTCCTACAGGGTTGTGTGGGAGGAAAAATGATTACTAAGCAAATCATTTGCTTTTGAATACTGATACCGGAACAACTTAAACTATAATGTATGGCATTAGGCACTGCATTGCAGTTGCTAGCTGTGCCACTAGAGATCCTGGTTCGAGTCCAGGCTCTGTCGCAGACGGCCGCGACCGGGAGACCCTGGGGCTGCGCCTCTCCCAAGTCCGTACAGGAGTTGCAGCAATGAGACAAGACTATAACTACCAATTGGATACCATGAAAAAGGGGTAAAAAGTAGAAGAAAAATAATAATACTATATTGTATGCGTAATATAGATAAGTGAGGTCATTTGATCATTTGATGAATTGATCATCAAACTCACAGGTTCTTGACGGGGATGGTGTGGTCGTGTTCGCCTCCATCGTAGCGTTTGTCTGTAGGGGCAGGTGGGACAGAGGGGTCCTTCAGTCTCTCTACCCAGCATTCCTCTGCTCTCAGCAGCATGTTCATGATGGGGTCGGATGCTGCTATGCCTGGAATCAGGACAGGGAACACAGCGGGTTAAGAGACTAACCACTAAGGGTTCAAAATGAGAAAGACTGTCTGTCAGACTGTTACAAATGTATTACTAAGCATGATAAATCGGGTAGTTTGAATCCTGGATGCTGATTGGCTGAAACATCATTTTAGCCGTGTGTATATGTCACGTTCCTGACCTATTTCTGTTAGTTTGTTGTATGTGTTAGTTGGTCAGGACGTGAGTTTGGGTGGGCATTCTATGTTTTCTGTTTCTATGTTGGTTTAAGGGTTGCCTGGTATGGCTCTTAATTAGAGGCAGGTGTTTGGCGTTCCTCTAATTGAGAGTCATATTTAGGTAGGTTGTTTCACAGTGTTCGTGGTGGGTGGTTGTCTCCTGTGTCAGTGTTTGTCGCACCATACGGGACTGTACGGTTTGTTTTGTACATCGTCATTTTGTGTAGTCTATCTTTTCCCTGTTCGTGCGTTCTTCGTGTTGAATGTAAGTTCGTCGTCCAGGTCTGTCTACTCCGTTTGTTATTTTGTTAATCATCCAAGTGTATTTCGTTTCGTGTTTTTTCCGTCTTGTTTATTAAAATTATGTATTCACAACCCGCTGCGCCTTGGTTCCATCACTACTCCTCCTTTTCGATTGAAGAGGAGGAGGACCACCGTTACAGAACCACCCACCAATCCAGAATCAAGCAGCGGTGTAATCGGAGGAAGGGACAGCGCAAGAAGGAGGAATGGACTTGGGAGGATGTTTTGGACGGGAAAGGTTGCTACTCATGGGAGGAGATCCTGGCTGGAAGGGATCGCCTCCCATGGGAACAGCTGGAGGCACTGAGGAGAGCAGAGGCAACCGGAGAAGGGAACCGGCGTTATGAGGGACCCGTCTAGCACGGAAGCCCGAAAAGCCCGTGAGTACCACCCAAAAATTTCTTGGGGGGTGGCTAAGAGGTAGTGGGCAAAGGGCAGGTAGGAGACCTGCGCCCACTTCCCAGGCTAACCGTGGAGAGCGGGAGTACGGGCAGACACCGTGTTACGCAGTAGAGCGCACGGTGTCTCCTGTACGTGTGCATAGCCCAGTGCGGGTTATTCCACCTCCCCGCACTGGTAGGGCTAGATTGAGCATTGAGCCAAGTGCCATGAAGCCGGCTCTACATATCTGGCCACCAGTACGTCTCCTTGGGCCGGCTTACATGGCACCAGCCTTACGCATGGTGTCCCCAGTTCGCCTACATAGCCCGGTGCGGGTTATTCCACCTCTCCGCACTGGGCGGGCGACGGGGAGCATTCAGCCAGGTAAGGTTGGGCAGGCTCAGTGTTCAAGGGAGCCAATAAGCCTGCACGGTCTGGTATTTCCGGCGCTACCTCCCCGCCCCAGCCCATTACCACCAGTGCCTACACCACGCACCAGGCTTCCAGTGCGTTTCAGAGCCCTGTTCCTCCTCCACGCACTCTCTCTATGGTGCGTGTCTCCAGTCCGGTGCCTCCAGTTCCGGCACCACGCACTAAGCCACCTGTGCGTCTCCAGAGCCCTGTACACACTGTTCCTTCTCCCCGTACTCGTCCTGAGGTGCGTGCACTCAGCCCGGTGCCATCAGTGCCGGTACCACGCACCAGGCATATAGTACGTTTTGAGAGTCCAGTGTGCCCTGTCCCTGCTCCCCGCACTAGGCTTGAAGTGCGTGTCTCCAGTCCGGTGCCTCCAGTTCCGGCACCACGCACCAGGCCTACAGTGCGTCTCAGCCGGCCAGAGTCTGCCGTCTGCCCAACGGCGCCTGAACTGTCCGTCTGCCAAGCGCCGCATGAACTGCCCGTCTGCCATGAGCCTACAGAGCCTTCCGCCAGACAGGAGCAGCCAAAGCCTTCCGCCAGACAGGATCAGTCTTAGCCATCCGTCTCCGCAGCGCCATCTGAGCCATCCGTCTCCGCAGCGCCATCTGAGCCATCCGTCTCCGCAGCGCCATCTGAGTCATCCGTCTCCCCAGCGCCATCTGAGCCATCCGTCTCCCCAGCGCCATCTGAGCCATCCGTCTCCCCAGCGCCGTCTGAGCCATCCGTCTGTCCCGAGCCATTAGAGCCGTTAGTCAGTCAGGAGCCGCTAGAGCCATTCGTCAGTCAGGATCTGCCAGAGCCGCCAACCAGACAGGATCTGCCAGAGCCGCCAACCAGACAGGATCTGCCAGGGCCGCCAACCAGACAGGATCTGCCAGAGCCGCCAACCAGACAGGATCTGCCAGAGCCGCCAGCCAGACAGGATCTGCCAGAGCCGTCAGCCAGCCATGAGCGTCCAGAGCCGTCAGCCAGCCATGAGCGTCCAGAGCCGCCAGCCAGACAGGATCTGCCAGAGCCGTCAGCCAGCCATGAGCGTCCAGAGCCGTCAGCCAGCCATGAGCGTCCAGAGCCGTCAGCCAGCCATGAGCGTCCAGAGCCGTCAGCCAGCCATGAGCGTCCAGAGCCGTCAGCCAGCCATGAGCGTCCAGAGTCGTCAGCCAGCCATGAGCGTCCAGAGCCGTCAGCCAGCCATGAGCGTCCAGAGCCGTCAGCCAGCCATGAGCGTCCAGAGCCGTCAGCCAGCCATGAGCGTCCAGAGTCGTCAGCCAGTCATGAGCTGTCCCTCAGCCCAGAGCGGCTATTTATCCAGAACTGCCCCTCAGTCCAGAGCTGTCTCTCTGTCCGGAGCTGCCTTTCAGTCCGGAGTTGCCCCTCTATCATGAGCTACCTCTCCATCCTGAGCTACCTCTCTATCCTGAGCTATCCCTCTGTCCTGAGCTATCCCTCTGTCCTGAGCTATCCCTCTGTCCTGAGCTATCCCTCTATCCCGGTGCTGCCCCTTGTCTCGATGTTACCCAAAGGATTAAGTGGGTGTAATATGAGGGTGGTCATTTGTAGGGGGAGATGTAAGCTGGGATTGACTATGGTGGGGTGGGAACCTCGCCCTGAGCCTGAGCCACCACCGTGGTCAGATGCCCACCCAGACCCTCCCCTAGACTTTGTGCTGGTGCGCCCGGAGTTAGCACCTTAAGGGGGGGGTTATGTCACGTTCCTGACCTATTTCTGTTAGTTTGTTGTATGTGTTAGTTGGTCAGGACGTGAGTTTGGGTGGGCATTCTATGTTTTCTGTTTCTATGTTGGTTTAAGGGTTGCCTGGTATGGCTCTTAATTAGAGGCAGGTGTTTGGCGTTCCTCTAATTGAGAGTCATATTTAGGTAGGTTGTTTCACAGTGTTCGTGGTGGGTGGTTGTCTCCTGTGTCAGTGTTTGTCGCACCATACGGGACTGTTCGGTTTGTCTTGTACATCGTCATTTTGTGTAGTCTATTTTTTCCCTGTTCATTTTGTGTAGTCTATTTTTTCCCTGTTCGTGCGTTCTTCGTGTTGAATGTAAGTTCGTCGTCCAGGTCTGTCTACTCCGTTTGTTATTTTGTTAATCATCCAAGTGTATTTCGTTTCGTGTTTTTTCCGTCTTGTTTATTAAAATTATGTATTCACAACCCGCTGCGCCTTGGTTCCATCACTACTCCTCCTTTCAAAAATACTTGTTTACTGTTCTATTTATGTTGGTAACCAGTTTATAATAGCAATAAGGCACCTCAGGCATTTGGGGTATATGGCCAATATACCACACGCCCTCTGACCTTATTGCTTAACTACAGTATAGTGAATCAGAGACGTTGTAGTCACTGGTACTCTCAGTACTTTCAATGCTAGAGCGCTTGAAATTAGCCTCTATCTAGCTGCAAACATATAGAATGTTGCATAGACATTTATGTTGAACACCGGCCAATTTATAAAACGCATAAAATGTTCTCCAAGATCAATACTCTGAACATTGACACGTTAAATAGACAATACTATTCAAAGGGCCACTTTGAGATCTAAATCATTCTAGGCTAATTCACCAAGGCCTCATCCAAACCCATCCATATGGATGTGCCAGTGCTGAGACAGAGTATGAACCCCACTGAGGATCGATCCATCTGAGCTTCAGAGAGGAGTTAAGATCCCCTCCATCTGTAATGAGGTCTAACAGGGCACAGGGGAGGGATACAGCTTTATCCTCTTTTAGTTCATACAGAGTGACAACATTCCTCTCTCTCTGTCGCTCTGTCTCTCTGTCTCTCTGTCTCTCTCTTTCTCTCTCTCTCTCTCTTGCACGCACGCACACATCGGGTGGAGTCTAAGCAAAAATGACGGGATTATGTCTCCCTGTGGTGTCACATCTATCCCTGAGTTAAAACTACATGTTAGAATGGACTATTGATTACTGCTAAAGAGAGTTTCTGATTCCACTATTGGATGAGGATTGTAGGGAGGAGGCTGCAATAGGCCTATCTCACACTATGATGGAGAGATTGACATGGAGAGTACGAGTCTCTCTCCTCCTTTCCCTCAACATCCACATCTGGGGTACACTGACATTCAACGCTTTAGACAGTCTCTACATTACACACTACAGTAACACAGTTCTACGTGTTATTCTCTGGGGGTTTCAAAGGCATTGCACTTCAGCATGCTGTGGCATTGCATTTGGTTATTAACTAGCAACTTTTGCAGCTCTGTATGCTGTCCAGTCAAAGGAAAAAAGTCTATTTCCCCTGGGGATTTCATGCCTCTGGTGTTGAGGCAGGGAGCCCGGGGGAATAGACAGGTTAAGAATAACATCCCTAACAGCAGGAGAGACAACAGATACATCGCTGCAGACAGATGAAACAGAAGCCCATAGATCCTGCGTGTTATCGCAAACAGCGACAAGGAGCTGTCTCTCAACTCCTCACACACACACACACACACACACACAGACATGCATGCATGCATGCACACACACACAGACATGCATGCATGCACACACACAAACACGCGGGCACACACAAACTGTACGCACACACACAATCATGCATACACAGACACACACACACAATGCATACACACACACACACAATGCATACACACACACAATCATGCATACACACACACACACAGACAATCATGCATACACACACACACAGACAATCATGCATACACACACACAATCATGCATACACACACATGCACATGACATGAGAAGTAATCATGTTAGTGCTTCTATAAATAAATGAAAGATAATGTACTTGAGTAATGGTATTCTAGCTTCATACCCACTATGGAATGAATCACATCAGCTCCGATGAGCTGTTCTCTCAGTGTGTATGTGCATGTGTGTGTGTCTGTCTCTGTGTGTATGTGTTTGTGTGTCCAAATATACGATCTGTCAGAGTGTGGAGTGTTAATTTTATGTTTGGTGAATACACACACACACACACGCACACGCACACGCACACACACACACACACACACAAACACACACACACACACACACACACACACACACACACACACACACACACACACACACACACACACACACACACACACACACACTTCTAAAGCCATGACATCATTTTCTGGAATTTTCAAAGCTGTTTAAAGGCACAGTCAATTTAGTGTATGTAAAACTTCTGACCCAATGGAATTGTGATACAGTGAATTATAAGTGAAATAATCTGTTCGTAAACAATTGTTGGAAAAATGACTTGTGTCATGCACAAAGTAAATGTCCTAACCAACTTGCAAAAACTATAGTTTGTTACAAGAAATTTGTGGAGTGGTTGAAAAACAAGTTTTAATGACTCCAACCTAAGTGTATGTACAGTTGAATTTGGTTTACATAAACATATGTTGCGGTCAATAAAACTCATTTGACAAACATCACTCTGTCAACTTTCACCACAGATGAGGAAGTGCAACACTGGCAGACTGAGACACATTCAATGCAATTAAACACATGTTTCTAGTTTAAACTGACAGATTTTGATGCCGACTTTTTTGTCATGTAACTTAGATATATGCACCGGTGCGCCAATCGACTCTAGTGGGTTATCTGATGGATCACTGGAACAGTAGGCTGTGTAGATAACTCAGCCGAACCAATCAAAAGCCATTTATTTGCTTCATTACAACCTGCCTAGCATATGTGTGTGTGTGTGTGTGTGTGCGTGTGTGTCACTGTATTATACCTGAGGGCTTGTCTTGGTGGCAGTTTAGGAGAGTTGGATCTGCTCTGTGCTTCAGCAGCTGGCTAACGATGCTTGTCTGCAGGGAGAGACGGACAGACAGAGACACACACCTTTATTATTTCACAGAAAATACCATATCCATATCTACAAAAACAGTTGTCTGATATGTAGCTAATACCATATCCATATCTACAAAAACAGTTGTCTGATATGTAGCTAATACCATATCCATATCTACAAAAACAGTTGTCTGATATGTAGCTAATACCATATCCATATCTACAAAAACAGTTGTCTGATATGTAGCTAATACCATATCCATATCTACAAAAACAGTTGTCTGATATGTACTAATACATATCCATATCTACAAAAACAGTTGTCTGATATGTACCTAATACCATATCCATATCTACAAAAACAGTTGTCTGATATGTACCTAATACATATCCATATCTACAAAAACAGTTGTCTGATATGTAGCTAATACCATATCCATATCTACAAAAACAGTTGTCTGATATGTAGCTAATACCATATCCATATCTACAAAAACAGTTGTCTGATATGTACCTAATACATATCCATATCTACAAAAACAGTTGTCTGATATAAACCTAATACCATATCCATATCTACAAAAACAGTTGTCTGATATGTACCTAATACATATCCATATCTACAAAAACAGTTGTCTGATATGTAGCTAATACCATATCCATATCTACAAAAACAGTTGTCTGATATGTAGCTAATACCATATCCATATCTACAAAAACAGTTGTCTGATATGTACCTAATACCATATCCATATCTACAAAAACAGTTGTCTGATATGTACCTAATACATATCCATATCTACAAAAACAGTTGTCTGATATGTAGGTAATATATATCCATATCTACAAAAACAGTTGTCTGATATGTAGGTAATATATATATCCATATCTACAAAAACAGTTGTCTGATATGTACCTAATACCATATCCATATCTACAAAAACAGTTGTCTGATATGTACCTAATACCATATCCATATCTACAAAAACAGTTGTCTGATATGTAGCTAACACATATCCATATCTACAAAAACAGTTGTCTGATATGTAGCTGATACCATATCCATATCTACAAAAACAGTTGTCTGATATGTAGCTAATACCATATCCATATCTACAAAAACAGTTGTCTGATATGTACCTAATACCATATCCATATCTACAAAAACAGTTGTCTGATATGTACCTAATACATATCCATATCTACAAAAACAGTTGTCTGATATGTAGGTAATATATATCCATATCTACAAAAACAGTTGTCTGATATGTAGGTAATATATATCCATATCTACAAAAACAGTTGTCTGATATGTACCTAATACCATATCCATATCTACAAAAACAGTTGTCTGATATGTACCTAATACCATATCCATATCTACAAAAACAGTTGTCTGATATGTAGCTAACACATATCCATATCTACAAAAACAGTTGTCTGATATGTAGCTGATACCATATCCATATCTACAAAAACAGTTGTCTGATATGTAGCTAATACCATATCCATATCTACAAAAACAGTTGTCTGATATGTACCTAATACCATATCCATATCTACAAAAACAGTTGTCTGATATGTAGCTAATACCATATCCATATCTACAAAAACAGTTGTCTGATATGTAGCTAACACATATCCATTTCTACAAAAACAGTTGTCTGATATGTACCTAATACATATCCATATCTACAAAAACAGTTGTCTGATATGTAGCTAATACCATATCCATATCTACAAAAACAGTTGTCTGATATGTAGCTAACACATATCCATATCTACAAAAACAGTTGTCTGATATGTAGCTAACACATATCCATATCTACAAAAACAGTTGTCTGATATGTAGCTAATACCATATCCATATCTACAAAAACAGTTGTCTGATATGTAGCTAATACCATATCCATATCTACAAAAACAGTTGTCTGATATGTAGCTGATACCATATCCATATCTACAAAAACAGTTGTCTGATATGTAGCTGTCATCATCTCATCTCAGCCTCACCCATGATCTTTTCTGCCTTAGATCTCTTTATCTTCCTCTTTTGCCATTTATATCTCTGTCACCACAAGTACAGAAGCACGAGATCATCAGCAAACAGTAGTCTCTATCTCTCTCTCTCTCAATCTGTTTAATCTGTTTAATCCCCATCCCTCTATTTATTCCCATCCCTCTCTTACATATCTCTCTTTCCTCCTACCTATGTGATTCTTGATTTGTGGTGAGATGACAATGTTCCTCTGATGATGTGTAAAGGATGGGTTCCTCAGCATGATGATGTGAAAATTATGGGTTCCTCTCTGCACGATGATGTGTAAAGGATGGGTTCCTCTCTGCATGATGATAATGTGTAAAGGATGGGTTCCTCTCTGCATGATGATGTGTAAAGGATGGGTTCCTCAGCATGATGATGTGAAAATGATGGGTTCCTCTCTGCACGATGATGTGTAAAGGATGGGTTCCTCTCTGCATGATGATGATGTGTAAAGGATGGGTTCCTCTCTGCATGATGATGTGTAAAGGATGGGTTCCTCTCTGCATGATGATGTGTAAAGGATGAGTTCCTCTCTGCATGATGATGATGTGTAAAGGATGGGTTCCTCTCTGCACGATGATGTGTAAAGGATGGGTTCCTCTCTGCACGATGATGATGGGTAAAGGATGGGTTCCTCTCTGCATGATGATGATGTGTAAAGGATGAGTTCCTCTCTGCATGATGATGTGTAAAGGATGGGTTCCTCTCTGCATGATGATGATGTGTAAAGGATGGGTTCCTCTCTGCATTTTGATGTGTAAAGTATGGGTTCCTCTCTGCATGATGATGATGTGTAAAGGATGGGTTCCTCTCTGCATGATGATGTGTAAAGGATGGGTTCCTCTCTGCATGATGATGTGTAAAGGATGGGTTCCTCTCTGCATGATGATGATGTGTAAAGGATGGGTTCCTCTCTGCATGATGATGTGTAAAGGATGGGTTCCTCTCTGCATGATGATGTGTTTAGGATGGGTTCCTCTCTGCATGATGATGATGTGTAAAGGATGGGTTCCTCTCTGCATGATGATGTGTAAAGGATGGGTTCCTCTCTGCATGATGATGACGTGTAAAGGATGGGTTCCTCTCTGCATGATGATGATGTGCAAAGGATGGGTTCCTCTCTGCATGATGATGTGCAAAGGATGGGTTCCTCTCTGCGTGATGATGATGTGTAAAGGATGGGTTCCTCTCTGCGTGATGATGTGTAAAGGATGGGTTCCTCTCTGCATGATGATGTGTAAAGGATGGGTTCCTCTCTGCATGATGATGATGTGTAAAGGATGGGTTCCTCTCTGCGTGATGATGTGTAAAGGATGGGTTCCTCTCTGCATGATGATGTGTAAAGGATGGGTTCCTCTCTGCATGATGATGATGTGTAAAGGATGGGTTCCTCTCTGCGTGATGATGTGTAAAGGATGGGTTCCTCTCTGCATGATGATGTGTAAAGGATGGGTTCCTCTCTGCATGATGATGATGTGTAAAGGATGGGTTCCTCTCTGCGTGATGATGTGTAAAGGATGGGTTCCTCTCTGCATGATGATGATGTGTAAAGGATGGGTTCCTCTCTGCGTGATGATGTGTAAAGGATGGGTTCCTCTCTGCATGATGATGTGTAAAGGATGGGTTCCTCTCTGCGTGATGATGTGTAAAGGATGGGTTCCTCTCTGCATGATGATGTGTAAAGGATGGGTTCCTCTCTGCGTGATGATGTGTAAAGGATGGGTTCCTCTCTGCATGATGATGTGTAAAGGATGGGTTCCTCTCTGCATGATGATGATGTGTAAAGGATGGGTCCCTCTCTGCATGATGATGATGTGTAAAGGATGGGTCCCTCTCTGCATGATGATGTGTAAAGAATGGGTTCCCATATACATGATGATGTGTAAAGGATGGGTTCCTCTCTGCATGATGATGATGTGTAAAGGATGGGTTCCTATATGCATGATGATGATGTGTAAAGGATGGGTTCCTATATGCATGATGATGTGTAAAGGATGGGTTCCTATATGCATGATGATGTGTAAAGGATGGGTTCCTATATGCATGATGATGTGTAAAGGATGGGTTCCTATATGAATGATGATGATGTGTAAAAGATGGGTTCCTATATGCATGATGATGATGTATAAAGGATGGGTTCCTATATGCATGATGATGTGTAAAGGATGGGTTCCTATATGCATGATGATGTGTAAAGGATGGCATGCCTGAGGCAGTGTGTGAGAGATCATCTATCAATACTTGATACACACATCACAATGAGGTGAAAACGACTGAGATCTATTCAGACAATCTCTATTCTAGATCTATTCAGACATGCTTATCCATTGGTTTGACAGTAAACACTGGTCTGTTAGACTATGCACCATAGCTCTGTGCTATATTGCATTGCTACAGTAAACTCTCCTTTCATCAACTCCCTCTCGGTACTAGTGGAAGATGTAAATGCCAGTGTTTTTTCCTCAGTAAAGAGGATATGGGGATGCCAACACTGATTGTATACCATGATAGCAAGAGATATAGTAGATACAGTGTGTTTGTGTGTGTGTGTGTGTGTGTGTGTGTGTGTGTGTGTGTGTGTGTGTGTGTGTGTGTGTGTGTGTGTGTGTGTGTGTGTGTGTCTGTGTGTGTGTCTCTGTGTGTGTGTGTGTCTCTGTGTGTGTGTGTGTGTGTGTGTGTGTGTGTGTGTGTGTGTGTGTGTGTGTGTGTGTGTGTGTGTGTGTGTGTGTGTGTGTGTGTGTGTGAGAGAGAGAGAGAGAGAGAGATATAGAGAGATATAGAGACAGAGAGGGAGAGAGAGGTAGAGAGGGAGTGAGAGAGGCGGAGGGAGAGAGAAAGAGATAGAGAGAAAGAAAGAAAGATACACAGGGAGAGTTAAAACCACAGCCAGGCCACAAGGCACGACTCCACATACTCCACTCAAAACTTTATACATACACCTTCACCACGTCACTGTCACGATGGTAATGACCACCTGTCTGGCATCAAAGGTCAGATAAGCATCAGGGAAAGGTCAGGGAGACGCGAGAGCTAGCGAAGGAGAAAAATAAGCCTAATTAACTACAGTAATAGGCTTCCGTCCATGGGCTTCGAGGGAGAGTTGTTTACGCAGGATAGTGAAATATTAGCCTGTTACGTGTGTCAGTGAAATACCAGTTCTATGGTTACAGGGATCGCTGAGTTTACTGCATGATTGTATGACCTAACGTTGCTGTGACTGAAGCAAACAGCAACCTGCAACAGTAGTGACCCATAAACAACCGAACACCACATTACTGACCTCCATACAGTTACTAATAGACAGCAGTGGTGGAATCAAGAGAGAAATGCAACCTAATTGTAGGCTACATATCTTGTTGTTTATAATTAGTTAACCTAGCCTAATTCCATAACCATTTTATTTAACCTATAAACATACTTGTAATATAAAGTGTTTCAGAGACGGTGCGATGAGGCTGTCACCTGCTCTCTGAATGTGCCTGTTGATGACAACGCTGAGCAGGTTCATTATTGTATGTGTCAGTGTCTAGTTTGTATGCAGTGCCAGACCCAGCCTCCAGTGAAGTGGGTAGGGACTGTAATCAAGTGTGGAAGGCTGAGGAGACTTAGCACGGCAGAGGAAGTCTCTGTCACCATGTACTCAAATGCACTTACAGTATGTATAGACTCAGAAACAAAGGCTTGCATACACACACACACAACTCACTGCATGGGTGATTTTTTTATCAATGTCTTATTAGAGCGGATATTTGGCGTCCCCCGATCTATTTACCCAACACTTTCACACCGATCCTTGAGGGAGGAAAAACTGACATTCCTGCCTATACACACACTAGTGTGTGTGTGTGTGTGTGTGTGTGTGTGTGTGTGTGTGTGTGTGTGTGTGTGTGTGTGTGTGTGTGTGTGTGTGTGTGTTTGTGTGTGTGTGTGTGTGAGAGGGATGAGGTATGGACAGTACGCTAGAGAGGTAACAGAAAGGAAGAGAGACTTTACAGTAAAACACTATAGAGAAGAAACCTGGCCTGTGGGTAATAGAGGAACAAAGAAGGAAAATAACCATTCTAAATATGAATACATTCTCTTTGTCAGCACCCCAAAAATAGAGCCCCAGTAATGTCATTAAATAGTGGAACGTGTACGCAAGATTTTACCACGACCGCTTCCCTTTCCCTCATACCCCCCTCATCCCCCCCTCATACCCCCCCTCATCCCCCCGTCCCCATCATCCCATCACTATCCTACATTCAATGTTCATCCCTGTGAGAAACACCATCAAACCAGTCATCTAAAAGGCATTCATGAATCCATGCACTGACGTGCCAGCACTTTGAGCTGCAGTCTGATAAATAGGCCCAAAAATACCTGTTTATCTTCAGAGTGAGAGTGAGAGTGAGAGTGAGAGAGAGAGAGAGAGAGAGAGAGAGAGAGAGTGAGTGAGTGAGTGAGTGAGTGAGTGAGTGAGTGAGTGAGTGAGTGAGTGAGTGAGTGAGAGACGGAGGAGATTTGTGTTAGACATGTTATTTTCCCATGGGTCTCATAGAGAGACAAGGTAAAGGAATAGAAGAGCCAGTAGTCAATACTGATGTATAAACTATCCATTAGTTAATACTAGTCTATAAACTATCCATTAGTTAATACTGATCTATAAACTATCCAGTAGTTAATACTGATCTATAAACTATCCAGTAGTTAATACTAGTCTATAAACTATCCAGTAGTCAATACTGATCTATAAACTATCCAGTAGTTAATACTAGTCTATAAACTATCCAGTAGTTAATACTGATCTATAAACTATCCAGTAGTCAATACTAGTCTATAAACTATCCAGTAGTCAATACTGATCTATAAACTATCCAGTAGTCAATACTGATCTATAAACTATCCAGTAGTCAATACTGATCTATAAACTATCCAGTAGTTAATACTGATCTATAAACTATCCAGTAGTTAATACTGATCTATAAACTATCCAGTAGTCAATACTGATCTATAAACTATCCAGTAGTCAATACTGATCTATAAACTATCCAGTAGTCAATACTGATCTATAAACTATCCAGTAGTCAATACTGATCTACAAACTATCCAGTAGTTAATACTGATCTATAAACTATCCAGTAGTTAATACTAGTCTATAAACTATCCAGTAGTTAATACTAGTCTATAAACTATCCAGTAGTTAATACTGATCTATAAACTATCCATTAGTTAATACTGGTCTATAAAGTATCCATTAGTTAATACTGATCTATAAACTATCCAGTAGTCAATACTGATCTATAAACTATCCAGTAGTCAATACTAGTCTATAAACTATCCAGTAGTCAATACTGATCTATAAACTATCCAGTAGTTAATACTGATCTATAAACTATCCAGTAGTTAATACTAGTCTATAAACTATCCATTAGTCAATACTAGTCTATAAACTATCCATTAGTCAATACTGATCTATAAACTATCCAGTAGTTAATACTAGTCTATAAACTATCCATTAGTCAATACTGATCTATAAACTATCCATTAGTCAATACTGATCTATAAACTATCCAGTAGTCAATACTGATCTATAAACTATCCAGTAGTCAATACTGATCTATAACCTATCCAGTAGTTAATACTGATCTAGAAACTATCCATTAGTTAATACTAGTCTATAAACTATCCATTAGTTAATACTGATCTATAAACTATCCAGTAGTCAATACTGATCTATAAACTATCCAGTAGTTAATACTAGTCTATAAACTATCCAGTAGTCAATACTGATCTATAAACTATCCATTAGTTAATACTAGTCTATAAACTATCCATTAGTTAATACTAGTCTATAAACTATCCATTAGTTAATACTAGTCTATAAACTATCCATTAGTTAATACTAGTCTATAAACTATCCAATAGTTAATACTAGTCTATAAACTATCCATTAGTTAATACTGGTCTATAAGCTATCCATTAGTTAATACTAGTCTATAAACTATCCAGTAGTCAATACTGATCTATAAACTATCCATTAGTTAATACTAGTCTATAAACTATCCAGTAGTCAATACTGATCTATAAACTATCCATTAGTTAATACTAGTCTATAAACTATCCAGTAGTTAATACTGATCTATAAACTATCCAGTAGTCAATACTGATCTATAAACTATCCAGTAGTCAATACTGATCTATAAACTATCCAGTAGTCAATACTGATCTATAAACTATCCATTAGTTAATACTAGTCTATAAACTATCCAGTAGTCAATACTGATCTATAAACTATCCAGTAGTTAATACTGATCTATAAACTATCCAGTAGTTAATACTAGTCTATAAACTATCCAGTAGTTAATACTGATCTATAAACTATCCAGTAGTTAATACTGATCTATAAACTATCCAGTAGTCAATACTGATCTATAAACTATCCAGTAGTCAATACTGATCTATAAACTATCCAGTAGTTAATACTGATCTATAAACTATCCAGTAGTTAATACTGATCTATAAACTATCCAGTAGTTAATACTGATCTATAAACTATCCAGTAGTCAATACTGATCTATAAACTATCCAGTAGTCAATACTGATCTATAAACTATCCAGTAGTTAATACTGATCTATAAACTATCCAGTAGTTAATACTGATCTATAAACTATCCATTAGTTAATACTGGTCTATAAACTATCCATTAGTTAATACTGATCTATAAACTATCCAGTAGTCAATACTGATCTATAAACTATCCAGTAGTCAATACTAGTCTATAAACTATCCAGTAGTCAATACTGATCTATAAACTATCCAGTAGTTAATACTAGTCTATAAACTATCCAGTAGTTAATACTAGTCTATAAACTATCCAGTAGTTAATACTGATCTATAAACTATCCATTAGTTAATACTGGTCTATAAACTATCCATTAGTTAATACTGATCTATAAACTATCCAGTAGTCAATACTGATCTATAAACTATCCAGTAGTCAATACTAGTCTATAAACTATCCAGTAGTCAATACTGATTTATAAACTATCCAGTAGTTAATACTGATCTATAAACTATCCAGTAGTTAATACTAGTCTATAAACTATCCATTAGTCAATACTGATCTATAAACTATCCAGTAGTTAATACTAGTCTATAAACTATCCATTAGTCAATACTGATCTATAAACTATCCATTAGTCAATACTGATCTATAAACTATCCAGTAGTCAATACTGATCTATAAACTATCCAGTAGTCAATACTGATCTATAACCTATCCAGTAGTTAATACTGATCTAGAAACTATCCATTAGTTAATACTAGTCTATAAACTATCCAGTAGTTAATACTGATCTATAAACTATCCAGTAGTTAATACTGATCTATAAACTATCCAGTAGTTAATACTAGTCTATAAACTATCCAGTAGTTAATACTAGTCTATAAACTATCCAGTAGTTAATACTAGTCTATAAACTATCCAGTAGTTAATACTAGTCTATAAACTATCCAGTAGTCAATACTGATCTATAAACTATCCAGTAGTCAATACTGATCTATAAACTATCCAGTAGTTAATACTGATCTATAAACTATCCAGTAGTTAATACTGATCTATAAACTATCCATTAGTTAATACTGATCTATAAACTATCCAGTAGTCAATACTGATCTATAAACTATCCATTAGTTAATACTAGTCTATAAACTATCCAGTAGTCAATACTGATCTATAAACTATCCATTAGTTAATACTAGTCTATAAACTATCCATTAGTTAATACTAGTCTATAAACTATCCATTAGTTAATACTAGTCTATAAACTATCCATTAGTTAATACTAGTCTATAAACTATCCAATAGTTAATACTAGTCTATAAACTATCCATTAGTTAATACTGGTCTATAAGCTATCCATTAGTTAATACTAGTCTATAAACTATCCAGTAGTCAATACTGATCTATAAACTATCCATTAGTTAATACTAGTCTATAAACTATCCAGTAGTCAATACTGATCTATAAACTATCCATTAGTTAATACTAGTCTATAAACTATCCAGTAGTTAATACTGATCTATAAACTATCCAGTAGTCAATACTGATCTATAAACTATCCAGTAGTCAATACTGATCTATAAACTATCCAGTAGTCAATACTGATCTATAAACTATCCATTAGTTAATACTAGTCTATAAACTATCCAGTAGTCAATACTGATCTATAAACTATCCAGTAGTTAATACTGATCTATAAACTATCCAGTAGTTAATACTAGTCTATAAACTATCCAGTAGTTAATACTGATCTATAAACTATCCAGTAGTTAATACTGATCTATAAACTATCCAGTAGTCAATACTGATCTATAAACTATCCAGTAGTCAATACTGATCTATAAACTATCCAGTAGTTAATACTGATCTATAAACTATCCAGTAGTTAATACTGATCTATAAACTATCCAGTAGTTAATACTGATCTATAAACTATCCAGTAGTCAATACTGATCTATAAACTATCCAGTAGTTAATACTGATCTATAAACTATCCAGTAGTTAATACTGATCTATAAACTATCCATTAGTTAATACTGGTCTATAAACTATCCATTAGTTAATACTGATCTATAAACTATCCAGTAGTCAATACTGATCTATAAACTATCCAGTAGTCAATACTAGTCTATAAACTATCCAGTAGTCAATACTGATCTATAAACTATCCAGTAGTTAATACTGATCTATAAACTATCCAGTAGTTAATACTAGTCTATAAACTATCCATTAGTCAATACTGATCTATAAACTATCCAGTAGTTAATACTAGTCTATAAACTATCCATTAGTCAATACTGATCTATAAACTATCCATTAGTCAATACTGATCTATAAACTATCCAGTAGTCAATACTGATCTATAAACTATCCAGTAGTCAATACTGATCTATAAACTATCCAGTAGTCAATACTGATCTATAAACTATCCAGTAGTTAATACTGATCTAGAAACTATCCATTAGTTAATACTAGTCTATAAACTATCCAGTAGTTAATACTGATCTATAAACTATCCAGTAGTTAATACTGATCTATAAACTATCCAGTAGTTAATACTAGTCTATAAACTATCCAGTAGTTAATCCTAGTCTATAAACTATCCAGTAGTTAATACTAGTCTATAAACTATCCAGTAGTTAATACTAGTCTATAAACTATCCAGTAGTTAATACTGATCTATAAACTATCCAGTAGTTAATACTAGTCTATAAACTATTCAGTAGTTAATACTAGTCTATAAACTATCCAGTAGTCAATACTGATCTATAAACTATCCAGTAGTCAATACTGATCTATAAACTATCCAGTAGTTAATACTGATCTATAAACTATCCAGTAGTTAATACTGATCTATAAACTGACCATTAGTTAATACTGATCTATAAACTATCCAGTAGTCAATACTGATCTATAAACTATCCATTAGTTAATACTAGTCTATAAACTATCCAGTAGTCAATACTGATCTATAAACTATCCATTAGTTAATACTAGTCTATAAACTATCCATTAGTTAATACTAGTCTATAAACTATCCATTAGTTAATACTAGTCTATAAACTATCCATTAGTTAATACTAGTCTATAAACTATCCAATAGTTAATACTAGTCTATAAACTATCCATTAGTTAATACTGGTCTATAAGCTATCCATTAGTTAATACTAGTCTATAAACTATCCAGTAGTCAATACTGATCTATAAACTATCCATTAGTTAATACTAGTCTATAAACTATCCAGTAGTCAATACTCATCTATAAACTATCCATTAGTTAATACTAGTCTATAAACTATCCAGTAGTTAATACTGATCTATAAACTATCCAGTAGTCAATACTGATCTATAAACTATCCAGTAGTCAATACTGATCTATAAACTATCCATTAGTTAATACTGATCTATAAACTATCCAGTAGTTAATACTGATCTATAAACTATCCAGTAGTTAATACTAGTCTATAAACTATCCAGTAGTTAATACTGATCTATAAACTATCCAGTAGTTAATACTGATCTATAAACTATCCAGTAGTTAATACTGATCTATAAACTATCCAGTAGTTAATACTAGTCTATAAACTATCCAGTAGTTAATACTAGTCTATAAACTATCCAGTAGTTAATACTAGTCTATAAACTATCCAGTAGTTAATACTAGTCTATAAACTATCCAGTAGTCAATACTGATCTATAAACTATCCAGTAGTCAATACTGATCTATAAACTATCCAGTAGTTAATACTGATCTATAAACTATCCAGTAGTTAATACTGATCTATAAACTATCCATTAGTCAATACTGATCTATAAACTATCCAGTAGTCAATACTGATCTATAAACTATCCATTAGTTAATACTAGTCTATAAACTATCCAGTAGTCAATACTGATCTATAAACTATCCATTAGTTAATACTAGTCTATAAACTATCCATTAGTTAATACTAGTCTATAAACTATCCATTAGTTAATACTAGTCTATAAACTATCCATTAGTTAATACTAGTCTATAAACTATCCAATAGTTAATACTAGTCTATAAACTATCCATTAGTTAATACTGGTCTATAAGCTATCCATTAGTTAATACTAGTCTATAAACTATCCAGTAGTCAATACTGATCTATAAACTATCCATTAGTTAATACTAGTCTATAAACTATCCAGTAGTCAATACTGATCTATAAACTATCCATTAGTTAATACTAGTCTATAAACTATCCAGTAGTTAATACTGATCTATAAACTATCCAGTAGTCAATACTGATCTATAAACTATCCAGTAGTCAATACTGATCTATAAACTATCCAGTAGTCAATACTGATCTATAAACTATCCATTAGTTAATACTAGTCTATAAACTATCCAGTAGTCAATACTGATCTATAAACTATCCAGTAGTTAATACTGATCTATAAACTATCCAGTAGTTAATACTAGTCTATAAACTATCCAGTAGTTAATACTGATCTATAAACTATCCAGTAGTTAATACTGATCTATAAACTATCCAGTAGTCAATACTGATCTATAAACTATCCAGTAGTCAATACTGATCTATAAACTATCCAGTAGTTAATACTGATCTATAAACTATCCAGTAGTTAATACTGATCTATAAACTATCCAGTAGTTAATACTGATCTATAAACTATCCAGTAGTCAATACTGATCTATAAACTATCCAGTAGTTAATACTGATCTATAAACTATCCAGTAGTTAATACTGATCTATAAACTATCCATTAGTTAATACTGGTCTATAAACTATCCATTAGTTAATACTGATCTATAAACTATCCAGTAGTCAATACTGATCTATAAACTATCCAGTAGTCAATACTAGTCTATAAACTATCCAGTAGTCAATACTGATCTATAAACTATCCAGTAGTTAATACTGATCTATAAACTATCCAGTAGTTAATACTAGTCTATAAACTATCCATTAGTCAATACTGATCTATAAACTATCCAGTAGTTAATACTAGTCTATAAACTATCCATTAGTCAATACTGATCTATAAACTATCCATTAGTCAATACTGATCTATAAACTATCCAGTAGTCAATACTGATCTATAAACTATCCAGTAGTCAATACTGATCTATAAACTATCCAGTAGTCAATACTGATCTATAAACTATCCAGTAGTTAATACTGATCTAGAAACTATCCATTAGTTAATACTAGTCTATAAACTATCCAGTAGTTAATACTGATCTATAAACTATCCAGTAGTTAATACTGATCTATAAACTATCCAGTAGTTAATACTAGTCTATAAACTATCCAGTAGTTAATCCTAGTCTATAAACTATCCAGTAGTTAATACTAGTCTATAAACTATCCAGTAGTTAATACTAGTCTATAAACTATCCAGTAGTTAATACTGATCTATAAACTATCCAGTAGTTAATACTAGTCTATAAACTATTCAGTAGTTAATACTAGTCTATAAACTATCCAGTAGTCAATACTGATCTATAAACTATCCAGTAGTCAATACTGATCTATAAACTATCCAGTAGTTAATACTGATCTATAAACTATCCAGTAGTTAATACTGATCTATAAACTGACCATTAGTTAATACTGATCTATAAACTATCCAGTAGTCAATACTGATCTATAAACTATCCATTAGTTAATACTAGTCTATAAACTATCCAGTAGTCAATACTGATCTATAAACTATCCATTAGTTAATACTAGTCTATAAACTATCCATTAGTTAATACTAGTCTATAAACTATCCATTAGTTAATACTAGTCTATAAACTATCCATTAGTTAATACTAGTCTATAAACTATCCAATAGTTAATACTAGTCTATAAACTATCCATTAGTTAATACTGGTCTATAAGCTATCCATTAGTTAATACTAGTCTATAAACTATCCAGTAGTCAATACTGATCTATAAACTATCCATTAGTTAATACTAGTCTATAAACTATCCAGTAGTCAATACTCATCTATAAACTATCCATTAGTTAATACTAGTCTATAAACTATCCAGTAGTTAATACTGATCTATAAACTATCCAGTAGTCAATAATGATCTATAAACTATCCAGTAGTCAATACTGATCTATAAAATATCCATTAGTTAATACTGATCGATAAACTATCCAGTAGTTAATACTGATCTATAAACTATCCAGTAGTTAATACTAGTCTATAAACTATCCAGTAGTTAATACTGATCTATAAACTATCCAGTAGTTAATTCTGATCTATAAACTATCCAGTAGTCAATACTGATCTATAAA
The DNA here is from genome assembly GCF_029448725.1 of Salvelinus fontinalis. Lineage (NCBI taxonomy): Eukaryota > Metazoa > Chordata > Actinopteri > Salmoniformes > Salmonidae > Salvelinus > Salvelinus fontinalis. The sequence goes on from NC_074687.1 coordinate 26,652,935, forward strand.
CTATCCATTAGTTAATACTGATCTATAAACTATCCAGTAGTTAATACTGATCTATAAACTATCCATTAGTTAATACTGATCTATAAACTATCCAGTAGTCAATACTGATCTATAAACTATCCAGTAGTTAATACTGATCTATAAACTATCCAGTAGTTAATACTGATCTATAAACTATCCAGTAGTTAATACTGATCTATAAACTATCCAGTAGTTAATACTAGTCTATAAACTATCCATTAGTTAATACCAGTCTATAAACTATCCAGTAGTTAATACTAGTCTATAAACTATCCAGTAGTTAATACTAGTCTATAAACTATCCATTAGTTAATACTGATCTATAAACTATCCATTAGTTAATACTAGTCTATAAACTATCCATTAGTTAATACTGATCTATAAACTATCCATTAGTCAATACTGATCTATAAACTATCCAGTAGTCAATACTGATCTATAAACTATCCAGTAGTCAATACTGATCTATAAACTATCCAGTAGTTAATACTGATCTAGAAACTATCCATTAGTTAATACTAGTCTATAAACTATCCAGTAGTTAATACTAGTCTATAAACTATCCATTAGTTAATACTAGTCTATAAACTATCCAGTAGTTAATACTAGTCTATAAACTATCCAGTAGTTAATACTAGTCTATAAACTATCCATTAGTTAATACTGATCTATAAACTATCCATTAGTTAATACTAGTCTATAAACTATCCATTAGTTAATACTGATCTATAAACTATCCAGTAGTCAATACTGGTCTATAAACTATCCATTAGTTAATACTAGTCTATAAACTGTCCATTAGTTAATACTAGTCTATAAACTATCCAGTAGTTAATACTAGTCTATAAACTATCCAGTAGTTAATACTAGTCTATAAACTATCCAGTAGTTAATACTAGTCTATAAACTATCCATTAGTTAATACTAGTCTATAAACTATCCAGTAGTCAATACTGATCTATAAACTATCCAGTAGTTAATACTAGTCTATAAACTATCCAGTAGTCAATACTGATCTATAAACTATCCAGTAGTTAATACTAGTCTATAAACGATCCAGTAGTTAATATTGATCTATAAACTATCCAGTAGTCAATACTAGTCTATAAACGATCCAGTAGTTAATACTGATCTATAAACTATCCAGTAGTCAATACTAGTCTATAAACTATCCATTAGTTAATACTAGTCTATAAACTATCCATTAGTTAATACTAGTCCATAAACTATCCATTAGTTAATACTAGTCTATAAACTATCCATTAGTTAATACTAGTCTATAAACTATCCAATAGTTAATACTAGTCTATAAACTATCCATTAGTTAATATTAGTCTATAAACTATCCAATAGTTAATACTGATCTATAAACTATCCAGTAGTCAATACTAGTCTATAAACTATCCAGTAGTTAATACTAGTCTATAAACTATCCATTAGTTAATACTAGTCTATAAACTATCCAGTAGTCAATACTGGTCTATAAACTATCCAGTAGTTAATACTAGTCTATAAACTATCCAGTAGTCAATACTGATCTATAAACTATCCAGTAGTTAATACTAGTCTATAAACTATCCAATAGTTAATACTAGTCTATAAACTATCCATTAGTTAATACTGATCTATAAACTATCCAGTAGTTAATACTAGTCTATAAACTATCCATTAGTTAATACCAGTCTATAAACTATCCAGTAGTTAATACTAGTCTATAAACTATCCAGTAGTTAATACTAGTCTATAAACTATCCATTAGTTAATACTGATCTATAAACTATCCATTAGTTAATACTAGTCTATAAACTATCCATTAGTTAATACTGATCTATAAACTATCCATTAGTCAATACTGATCTATAAACTATCCAGTAGTCAATACTGATCTATAAACTATCCAGTAGTCAATACTGATCTATAAACTATCCAGTAGTTAATACTGATCTAGAAACTATCCATTAGTTAATACTAGTCTATAAACTATCCAGTAGTTAATACTAGTCTATAAACTATCCATTAGTTAATACTAGTCTATAAACTATCCAGTAGTTAATACTAGTCTATAAACTATCCAGTAGTTAATACTAGTCTATAAACTATCCATTAGTTAATACTGATCTATAAACTATCCATTAGTTAATACTAGTCTATAAACTATCCATTAGTTAATACTGATCTATAAACTATCCAGTAGTCAATACTGGTCTATAAACTATCCATTAGTTAATACTAGTCTATAAACTGTCCATTAGTTAATACTAGTCTATAAACTATCCAGTAGTTAATACTAGTCTATAAACTATCCAGTAGTTAATACTAGTCTATAAACTATCCAGTAGTTAATACTAGTCTATAAACTATCCATTAGTTAATACTAGTCTATAAACTATCCAGTAGTCAATACTGATCTATAAACTATCCAGTAGTTAATACTAGTCTATAAACTATCCAGTAGTCAATACTGATCTATAAACTATCCAGTAGTTAATACTAGTCTATAAACGATCCAGTAGTTAATATTGATCTATAAACTATCCAGTAGTCAATACTAGTCTATAAACGATCCAGTAGTTAATACTGATCTATAAACTATCCAGTAGTCAATACTAGTCTATAAACTATCCATTAGTTAATACTAGTCTATAAACTATCCATTAGTTAATACTAGTCCATAAACTATCCATTAGTTAATACTAGTCTATAAACTATCCATTAGTTAATACTAGTCTATAAACTATCCAATAGTTAATACTAGTCTATAAACTATCCATTAGTTAATATTAGTCTATAAACTATCCAATAGTTAATACTGATCTATAAACTATCCAGTAGTCAATACTAGTCTATAAACTATCCAGTAGTTAATACTAGTCTATAAACTATCCATTAGTTAATACTAGTCTATAAACTATCCAGTAGTCAATACTGGTCTATAAACTATCCAGTAGTTAATACTAGTCTATAAACTATCCAGTAGTCAATACTGATCTATAAACTATCCAGTAGTTAATACTAGTCTATAAACTATCCAATAGTTAATACTAGTCTATAAACTATCCATTAGTTAATACTAGTCTATAAACTATCCAATAGTTAATACTAGTCTATAAACTATCCATTAGTTAATACTAGTCTATAAACTATCCATTAGTTAATACTAGTCTATAAACTATCCATTAGTTAATACTAGTCTATAAACTATCCAGTAGTTAATACTGATCTATAAACTATCCAGTAGTCAATACTGATCTATAAACTATCCAGTAGTTAATACTAGTCTATAAACTATCCAATAGTTAATACTAGTCTATAAACTATCCATTAGTTAATACTAGTCTATAAACTATCCAATAGTTAATACTAGTCTATAAACTATCCAATAGTTAATACTAGTCTATAAACTATCCATTAGTTAATACTAGTCTATAAACTATCCATTAGTTAATACTAGTCTACAAACTATCCAGTAGTTAATACTAGTCTATAAACTATCCATTAGTTAATACTAGTCTATAAACTATCCAGTAGTTAATACTGATCTATAAACTATCCAGTAGTCAATACTGATCTATAAACTATCCAGTAGTCAATACTGATCTATAAACTATCCATTAGTTAATACTAGTCTATAAACTATCCAGTAGTTAATACTAGTCTATAAACTATCCATTAGTTAATACTAGTCTATAAACTATCCATTAGTTAATACTAGTCTATAAACTATCCATTAGTTAATACTAGTCTATAAACTATCCAGTAGTTAATACTAGTCTATAAACTATCCAGTAGTTAATACTAGTCTATAAACTATCCATTAGTTAATACTAGTCTATAAACTATCCATTAGTTAATACTAGTCTATAAACTATCCATTAGTTAATACTAGTCTATAAACTATCCAGTAGTTAATACTAGTCTATAAACTATCCATTAGTTAATACTAGTCTATAAACTATCCATTAGTTAATACTAGTCTATAAACTATCCAGTAGTTAATATTGATCTATAAACTATCCAGTAGTCAATACTAGTCTATAAACGATCCAGTAGTTAATACTGATCTATTAACTATCCAGTAGTCAATACTAGTCTATAAACTATCCAGTAGTTAATACTGATCTATAAACTATCCATTAGTTAATACTGATCTATAAACTATCCATTAGTCAATACTGATCTATAAACTATCCATTAGTTAATACTAGTCTATAAACTATCCATTAGTTAATACTAGTCTATAAACTATCCATTAGTTAATACTAGTCCATAAACTATCCATTAGTTAATACTAGTCTATAAACTATCCATTAGTTAATACTAGTCTATAAACTATCCAATAGTTAATACTAGTCTATAAACTATCCAGTAGTTAATACTGATCTATAAACTATCCAGTAGTCAATACTGATCTATAAACTATCCAGTAGTTAATACTAGTCTATAAACTATCCAATAGTTAATACTAGTCTATAAACTATCCATTAGTTAATACTAGTCTATAAACTATCCAATAGTTAATACTAGTCTATAAACTATCCATTAGTTAATACTAGTCTATAAACTATCCATTAGTTAATACTAGTCTATAAACTATCCAGTAGTTAATACTAGTCTATAAACTATCCAGTAGTTAATACTAGTCTATAAACTATCCAGTAGTTAATACTGATCTATAAACTATCCAGTAGTCAATACTGATCTATAAACTATCCAGTAGTCAATACTGATCTATAAACTATCCATTAGTTAATACTAGTCTATAAACTATCCAGTAGTTAATACTAGTCTATAAACTATCCATTAGTTAATACTAGTCTATAAACTATCCATTAGTTAATACTAGTCTATAAACTATCCATTAGTTAATACTAGTCTATAAACTATCCAGTAGTTAATACTAGTCTATAAACTATCCAGTAGTTAATACTAGTCTATAAACTATCCATTAGTTAATACTAGTCTATAAACTATCCATTAGTTAATACTAGTCTATAAACTATCCAGTAGTTAATACTAGTCTATAAACTATCCATTAGTTAATACTAGTCTATAAACTATCCATTAGTTAATACTAGTCTATAAACTATCCAGTAGTCAATACTGGTCTATAAACTATCCAGTAGTTAATACTAGTCTATAAACTATCCAGTAGTTAATACTAGTCTATAAACTATCCAGTAGTCAATACTGATCTATAAACTATCCAGTAGTCAATACTGATCTATAAACTATCCAGTAGTCAATACTGATCTATAAACTATCCATTAGTTAATACTAGTCTATAAACTATCCAGTAGTTAATACTGATCTATAAACTATCCAGTAGTCAATACTGATCTATAAACTATCCAGTAGTCAATACTGATCTATAAACTATCCAGTAGTCAATACTGATCTATAAACTATCCAGTAGTTAATACTAGTCTATAAACTATCCAGTAGTTAATACTGATCTATAAACTATCCATTAGTTAATACTGGTCTATAAACTATCCATTAGTTAATACTAGTCTATAAACTATCCAGTAGTCAATACTGATCTATAAACTATCCAGTAGTCAATACTGATCTATAAACTATCCAGTAGTCAATACTGGTCTATAAACTATCCAGTAGTTAATACTAGTCTATAAACTATCCAGTAGTTAATACTGATCTATAAACTATCCATTAGTTAATACTGGTCTATAAACTATCCATTAGTTAATACTAGTCTATAAACTATCCATTAGTTAATACTGATCTATAAACTATCCAGTAGTTAATACTGGTCTATAAACTATCCATTAGTTAATACTGGTCTATAAACTATCCATTAGTTAATACTGATCTATAAACTATCCAGTAGTCAATACTGATCTATAAACTATCCATTAGTTAATACTAGTCTATAAACTATCTATTAGTTAATACTGATCTATAAACTATCCAGTAGTTAATACTGGTCTATAAACTATCCATTAGTCAATACTGATCTATAAACTATCCAGTAGTCAATACTGATCTATAAACTATCCAGTAGTTAATACTGATCTATAAACTATCCAGTAGTCAATACTGATCTATAAACTATCCAGTAGTCAATACTGATCTATAAACTATCCAGTAGTCAATACTGATCTATTAACTATCCAGTAGTCAATACTGATCTATAAACTATCCATTAGTTAATACTGATCTATAAACTATCCAGTAGTCAATACTGATCTATAAACTATCCAGTAGTCAATACTAGTCTATAAACTATCCAGTAGTCAATACTGATCTATAAACTATCCAGTAGTTAATACTAGTCTATAAACTATCCAGTAGTCAATACTGATCTATAAACTATCCAGTAGTCAATACTGATCTATAAACTATCCAGTAGTTAATACTGATCTATAAACTATCCAGTAGTTAATACTGATCTATAAACTATCCAGTAGTCAATACTGATCTATAAACTATCCAGTAGTCAATACTGATCTATAAACTATCCAGTAGTTAATACTGATCTATAAACTATCCAGTAGTTAATACTGATCTATAAACTATCCAGTAGTTAATACTGATCTATAAACTATCCAGTAGTTTATACTGATCTATAAACTATCCAGTAGTTAATACTAGTCTATAAACTATCCAGTAGTTAATACTAGTCTATAAACTATCCAGTAGTTAATACTGATCTATAAACTATCCAGTAGTTAATACTAGTCTATAAACTATCCAGTAGTTAATACTAGTCTATAAACTATCCAGTAGTTAATACTGATCTATAAACTATCCATTAGTTAATACTGATCTATAAACTATCCGTTAGTTAATACTAGTCTATAAACTATCCAGTAGTTAATACTAGTTTATAAACTATCCATTAGTTAATACTAGTCTATAAACTATCCAATAGTTAATACTAGTCTATAAACTATCCATTAGTTAATACTAGTCTATAAACTATCCAATAGTTAATACTAGTCTATAAACTATCCATTAGTTAATACTAGTCTATAAACTATCCATTAGTTAATACTAGTCTATAAACTATCCATTAGTTAATACTAGTCTATAAACTATCCAGTAGTTAATACTGATCTATAAACTATCCAGTAGTCAATACTGATCTATAAACTATCCAGTAGTTAATACTAGTCTATAAACTATCCAATAGTTAATACTAGTCTATAAACTATCCATTAGTTAATACTAGTCTATAAACTATCCAATAGTTAATACTAGTCTATAAACTATCCATTAGTTAATACTAGTCTATAAACTATCCATTAGTTAATACTAGTCTATAAACTATCCAGTAGTCAATACTGATCTATAAACTATCCAGTAGTTAATACTAGTCTATAAACTATCCAGTAGTTAATACTAGTCTATAAACTATCCAATAGTTAATACTAGTCTATAAACTATCCATTAGTTAATACTAGTCTATAAACTATCCAATAGTTAATACTAGTCTATAAACTATCCATTAGTTAATACTAGTCTATAAACTATCCATTAGTTAATACTAGTCTATAAACTATCCATTAGTTAATACTAGTCTATAAACTATCCATTAGTTAATACTAGTCTATAAACTATCCAGTAGTTAATACTGATCTATAAACTATCCAGTAGTCAATACTGATCTATAAACAATCCAGTAGTTAATACTAGTCTATAAACTATCCATTAGTTAATACTAGTCTATAAACTATCCATTAGTTAATACTAGTCTATAAACTATCCATTAGTTAATACTAGTCTATAAACTATCCAGTAGTTAATACTGATCTATAAACTATCCAGTAGTCAATACTGATCTATAAACAATCCAGTAGTTAATACTAGTCTATAAACTTTCCAATAGTTAATACTAGTCTATAAACTATCCATTAGTTAATACTAGTCTATAAACTATCCATTAGTTAATACTAGTCTATAAACTATCCAGTAGTCAATACTGATCTATAAACTATCCAGTAGTCAATACTGATCTATAAACTATCCATTAGTTAATACTAGTCTATAAACTATCCAGTAGTTAATACTAGTCTATAAACTATCCATTAGTTAATACTAGTCTATAAACTATCCATTAGTTAATACTAGTCTATAAACTATCCATTAGTTAATACTAGTCTATAAACTATCCAGTAGTTAATACTAGTCTATAAACTATCCAGTAGTTAATACTAGTCTATAAACTATCCATTAGTTAATACTAGTCTATAAACTATCCATTAGTTAATACTAGTCTATAAACTATCCATTAGTTAATACTAGTCTATAAACTATCCAGTAGTTAATACTAGTCTATAAACTATCCATTAGTTAATACTAGTCTATAAACTATCCATTAGTTAATACTAGTCTATAAACTATCCATTAGTTAATACTGGTCTATAAACTATCCAGTAGTTAATACTAGTCTATAAACTATCCAGTAGTTAATACTAGTCTATAAACTATCCAGTAGTCAATACTGATCTATAAACTATCCAGTAGTCAATACTGATCTATAAACTATCCAGTAGTCAATACTGATCTATAAACTATCCAGTAGTCAATACTGATCTATAAACTATCCAGTAGTTAATACTAGTCTATAAACTATCCAGTAGTTAATACTGATCTATAAACTATCCATTAGTTAATACTGATCTATAAACTATCCATTAGTTAATACTGGTCTATAAACTATCCATTAGTTAATACTAGTCTATAAACTATCCATTAGTTAATACTGATCTATAAACTATCCAGTAGTTAATACTGGTCTATAAACTATCCATTAGTTAATACTAGTCTATAAACTATCCAGTTGTTAATACTGATCTCTAAACTATCCAGTAGTCAATACTGATCTATAAACTATCCATTAGTTAATACTGGTCTATAAACTATCCAGTAGTTAATACTGATCTATAAACTATCCATTAGTTAATACTGGTCTATAAACTATCCATTAGTTAATACTGATCTATAAACTATCCATTAGTTAATACTGATCTATAAACTATCCAGTAGTCAATACTGATCTATAAACTATCCATTAGTTAATACTAGTCTATAAACTATCCATTAGTTAATACTAGTCTATAAACTATCCATTAGTTAATACTGATCTATAAACTATCCAGTAGTTAATACTGGTCTATAAACTATCCAGTAGTCAATACTGATCTATAAACTATCCAGTAGTCAATACTGATCTATAAACAATCCAGTAGTTAATACTGATCTATAAACTATCCAGTAGTCAATACTGATCTATAAACTATCCAGTAGTCAATACTGATCTATAAACTATCCAGTAGTCAATACTGATCTATTAACTATCCAGTAGTCAATACTGATCTATAAACTATCCAGTAGTCAATTCTGATCTATTAACTATCCAGTAGTCAATACTGATCTATAAACTATCCATTAGTTAATACTGATCTATAAACTATCCAGTAGTCAATACTGATCTATAAACTATCCAGTAGTCAATACTAGTCTATAAACTATCCAGTAGTCAATACTGATCTATAAACTATCCAGTAGTTAATACTAGTCTATAAACTATCCAGTAGTCAATACTGATCTATAAACTATCCAGTAGTCAATACTGATCTATAAACTATCCAGTAGTTAATACTGATCTATAAACTATCCAGTAGTTAATACTGATCTATAAACTATCCAGTAGTCAATACTGATCTATAAACTATCCAGTAGTCAATACTGATCTATAAACTATCCAGTAGTCAATACTGATCTATAAACTATCCAGTAGTTAATACTGATCTATAAACTATCCAGTAGTTAATACTGATCTATAAACTATCCAGTAGTTAATACTGATCTATAAACTATCCAGTAGTTAATACTAGTCTATAAACCATCCAGTAGTTAATACTAGTCTATAAACTATCCATTAGTTAATACTGATCTATAAACTATCCGTTAGTTAATACTAGTCTATAAACTATCCATTAGTTAATACTAGTCTATAAACTATCCAGTAGTTAATACTAGTCTATAAACTATCCAGTAGTTAATACTAGTCTATAAACTAGCCAGTAGTTAATACTGATCTATAAAATATCCAGTAGTTAATACTAGTCTATAAACTATCCAGTAGTTAATACTAGTCTATAAACTATCCAGTAGTTAATACTGATCTATAAACTATCCATTAGTTAATACTGATCTATAAACTATCCAGTAGTCAATACTGATCTATAAACTATCCAGTAGTTAATACTAGTCTATAAACTATCCAGTAGTTAATACTAGTCTATAAACTATCCAATAGTTAATACTAGTCTATAAACTATCCATTAGTTAATACTAGTCTATAAACTATCCAATAGTTAATACTAGTCTATAAACTATCCATTAGTTAATACTAGTCTATAAACTATCCAATAGTTAATACTAGTCTATAAACTATCCATTAGTTAATACTAGTCTATAAACTATCCATTAGTTAATACTAGTCTATAAACTATCCAGTAGTTAATACTAGTCTATAAACTATCCATTAGTTAATACTAGTCTATAAACTATCCAGTAGTTAATACTGATCTATAAACTATCCAGTAGTCAATACTGATCTATAAACTATCCAGTAGTCAATACTGATCTATAAACTATCCATTAGTTAATACTAGTCTATAAACTATCCATTAGTTAATACTAGTCTATAAACTATCCATTAGTTAATACTAGTCTATAAACTATCCATTAGTTAATACTAGTCTATAAACTATCCATTAGTTAATACTAGTCTATAAACTATCCAGTAGTTAATACTAGTCTATAAACTATCCAGTAGTTAATACTAGTCTATAAACTATCCATTAGTTAATACTAGTCTATAAACTATCCATTAGTTAATACTAGTCTATAAACTATCCATTAGTTAATACTAGTCTATAAACTATCCAGTAGTTAATACTAGTCTATAAACTATCCATTAGTTAATACTAGTCTATAAACTATCCATTAGTTAATACTAGTCTATAAACTATCCATTAGTTAATACTAGTCTATAAACTATCCAGTAGTTAATACTAGTCTATAAACTATCCATTAGTTAATACTAGTCTATAAACTATCCATTAGTTAATACTGGTCTACAAACTATCCAGTAGTTAATACTAGTCTATAAACTATCCAGTAGTTAATACTAGTCTATAAACTATCCAGTAGTCAATACTGATCTATAAACTATCCAGTAGTCAATACTGATCTATAAACTATCCATTAGTTAATACTAGTCTATAAACTATCCAGTAGTCAATACTGATCTATAAACTATCCAGTAGTCAATACTGATCTATAAACTATCCAGTAGTCAATACTGATCTATAAACTATCCATTAGTTAATACTAGTCTATAAACTATCCAGTAGTTAATACTGATCTATAAACTATCCAGTAGTCAATACTGATCTATAAACTATCCAGTAGTCAATACTGATCTATAAACTATCCAGTAGTCAATACTGATCTATAAACTATCCAGTAGTTAATACTAGTCTATAAACTATCCATTAGTTAATACTAGTCTATAAACTATCCATTAGTTAATACTAGTCTATAAACTATCCATTAGTTAATACTAGTCTATAAACTATCCAGTAGTTAATACTAGTCTATAAACTATCCATTAGTTAATACTAGTCTATAAACTATCCATTAGTTAATACTGGTCTATAAACTATCCAGTAGTTAATACTAGTCTATAAACTATCCAGTAGTTAATACTAGTCTATAAACTATCCAGTAGTCAATACTGATCTATAAACTATCCAGTAGTCAATACTGATCTATAAACTATCCATTAGTTAATACTAGTCTATAAACTATCCAGTAGTCAATACTGATCTATAAACTATCCAGTAGTCAATACTGATCTATAAACTATCCAGTAGTCAATACTGATCTATAAACTATCCATTAGTTAATACTAGTCTATAAACTATCCAGTAGTTAATACTGATCTATAAACTATCCAGTAGTCAATACTGATCTATAAACTATCCAGTAGTCAATACTGATCTATAAACTATCCAGTAGTCAATACTGATCTATAAACTATCCAGTAGTTAATACTAGTCTATAAACTATCCAGTAGTTACTGATCTATAAACTATCCATTAGTTAATACTGGTCTATAAACTATCCATTAGTTAATACTAGTCTATAAACTATCCAGTAGTCAATACTGATCTATAAACTATCCATTAGTTAATACTGGTCTATAAACTATCCATTAGTTAATACTAGTCTATAAACTATCCATTAGTTAATACTGATCTATAAACTATCCAGTAGTTAATACTGGTCTATAAACTATCCATTAGTTAATACTAGTCTATAAACTATCCAGTAGTCAATACTGATCTATAAACTATCCATTAGTTAATACTAGTCTATAAACTATCCATTAGTTAATACTGATCTATAAACTATCCAGTAGTTAATACTGGTCTATAAACTATCCATTAGTCAATACTGATCTATAAACTATCCAGTAGTCAATACTGATCTATAAACTATCCAGTAGTTAATACTGATCTATAAACTATCCAGTAGTCAATACTGATCTATAAACTATCCAGTAGTTAATACTAGTCTATAAACTATCCAGTAGTTAATACTAGTCTATAAACTATCCAGTAGTTAATACTGATCTATAAACTATCCATTAGTTAATACTGATCTATAAACTATCCATTAGTTAATACTAGTCTATAAACTATCCATTAGTTAATACTAGTCTATAAACTATCCAGTAGTTAATACTGATCTATAAACTATCCAGTAGTCAATACTGATCTATAAACTATCCAGTAGTCAATACTGATCTATAAACTATCCAGTAGTCAATACTGATCTATAAACTATCCAGTAGTTAATACTGATCTATAAACTATCCAGTAGTTAATACTAGTCTATAAACTATCCAGTAATTAATACTAGTCTATAAACTATCCAGTAGTTAATACTGATCTATAAACTATCCATTAGTTAATACTAGTCTATAAACTATCCATTAGTTAATACTGATCTATAAACTATCCATTAGTTAATACTGATCTATAAACTATCCATTAGTTAATACTGATCTATAAACTATCCAGTAGTCAATACTGATCTATAAACTATCCAGTAGTTAATACTAGTCTATAAACTATCCAGTAGTTAATACTAGTCTATAAACTATCCAGTAGTTAATACTAGTCTATAAACTATCCAGTAGTTAATACTAGTCTATAAACTATCCATTAGTTAATACTAGTCTATAAACTATCCAGTAGTTAATACTGATCTATAAACTATCCAGTAGTCAATACTGATCTATAAACTATCCAGTAGTTAATACTAGTCTATAAACTATCCATTAGTTAATACTGATCTATAAACTATCCAGTAGTCAATACTGATCTATAAACTATCCAGTAGTCAATACTGATCTATAAACTATCCAGTAGTCAATACTGATCTATAAACTATCCAGTAGCCAATACTGATCTATAAACTATCCAGTAGCCAATACTGATCTATAAACTATCCATTAGTTAATACTGGTCTATATACTATCCAGTAGTCAATACTGGTTTTTAAACTAGCCAGACAATAGCGTTCTATAAACTAGCCACCAAATACTGATTTAAAAACTATATATTAAAAATGATTGATTCCCAGCCAATTGTTAAACATTCTACATTACCATACAAGATTTAGGCTGAAAATGATTTTAGAAAATTACTAATTCACTAATCAAAGTCCTGTTCACCTCTATGGATCTGACAGGAGTGGATTGGTGAATGTACAGTGACATGACAGTCAGTACCTGTCCATATTTGGCAGCCAGGTGGAGAGGTGTCCAATAGCTGTTGTCGGAGGGCTGAGGGTCCACCCCGTGCTCCAGCAGCACAGACACCACCTCTCTGTAGCCGCTAGCACACGCTATGTGGAGCTAGAGAGAGAAGGATAGAGTGAGAGAGAAGGAGAGAGATAGTTAAATAAACACACCTACAAATCTACTGTATACATAAATCAATATAGAGTAAGAGAGTGTGATAAACGGAGAGCAGAAATGACACAGAGAGAGAGAGAGAGAGAGAGAGAGAGAGAGTGACAGAGAGAGAGAGTGACAGAGAGAGAGAGTGACAGAGAGAGAGAGTGACAGAGAGAGTGACAGAGAGAGAGAGAGAGAGAGAGAGAGAGTGACAGAGAGAGAGAGAGAGAGAGAGAGAGAGAGAGAGAGAGAGAGAGAGAGAGAGAGAGAGAGAGAGAGAGAGAGAGAGAGAGAGAGAGAGAGAGAGAGAGAGAGAGAGAGAGAGAGAGAGAAAATTAGGTGGAAACTGAGCTACACTTCCTAACCTCCTGCCAAATGTATGACCATATTAGATACACATATTTACCTCAGGTTACACAGATACACAAAGAATTCGAAAAACAAATCCAATTTTGATAAACTCCCATGTGGGTACCACAGTGTGCCATCACAGCAGCAAGATTTGTGACCTGTTGCCACAAGAAAAGGTCAACCACTGAAGAACCAACACCATTCTAAATAGAACCAATATCCATTTTGTACTTGAACTATTTGCACATAATATGACATTTGTAATGTCTTTATTATTTTGGAGTGTAATGTTTGCTGTACATTTTTATTGTTTATTTCACTTTTGTTTATTATGTAGTTCACTTGCTTTAGCAATGTTAACATATCTTTCCCATGCTAATAAAGCCCTTAAATTGAAATTGAATTGAGAGACAGAGAGCGAGAAAGAGAGAGCGAGAGAGAGACAGAGATTGAAATACTGAGGTCTGGGGTCTGCTCCCCAACCAATAATTCATAAAATGGGCCAAACACCAAATTGAAACTCTGCATGCAGAATTCTGAAAAAAAAATCATTTTGAACAAAGTAAATCACCAAATAATGCATGCAGAGCTGAATTAGGCCAATACCCACTAATTATCAAAATCCAGAAATATTCTACAACCACCTAAAATGAAGCGATTCCCAAACCTTCCATAACAAAGCCCTCACCTACAGAGAGATGAACCTGGAGAAGAGTTCCCTAAGCAAGCTGGCTCTGTTCACAAACACAAAAAGACCCCACAGAGCCCCAGGACAGCAACACAATTAGACCCAAACACATCATGAGAAAACAAAAAGATATTGG
The DNA here is from genome assembly GCF_029448725.1 of Salvelinus fontinalis. NCBI lineage: Eukaryota > Metazoa > Chordata > Actinopteri > Salmoniformes > Salmonidae > Salvelinus > Salvelinus fontinalis. Next base: position 26,668,133 of record NC_074687.1, read on the forward strand.
AAAGAATTAACAAAAAAACTAGAATGCTATTTGGCCCTAAACAGAGAATACACAGTGGCAGAATACCTGACCACTGTGACTGACCCAAACTTAAGGAAAGCTTTGACTATGCACAGACTCAGTGAGCATAGCCTTGCTACTGCTATTAAATACCTTATTTCACTTTTATTAATTTTCTGCTTCACTTGCTTTGGAAATGTTAACAAGAGAGAAAGAGACAGAGCGAGTGAGAGTGACAGAGCGAGAGAGAGAGAGAGAGGGAGAGAGAGAGAGAGAGAGCGAGGGAGGGAGAGAGGGAGAGAGAGAGAGAGAGAGAGAGAGAGAGAGAGAGAGAGAGAGAGAGAGAGAGAGAGAGAGAGAGTGACCACTAACTCCACTAACACGTCTCTCAGACCACAGTAAAATCACAGTGTATCTGAGAAGAGCGGAACCCAACCACAAAGCATCACGGCCCAATAAATTACGTGGGACTAAACAGGCCTATAGATGGAGTGCAAACAGTACAGACATCTACCAAAAAGCAATTAGTAGCCAAAAAATACAATCTCTCCTGGACAACTTTTTAGCCTTAACATTCTCCTTCAGCAATGAAGGTGTAAATTTGGCTGTTTGGAACATAAACTTTATATTTGACAAATTAGCCTCCTTGGCTAATCTAAAGAAGCATAAGAGCAAACCAGAAATAACAGAAAATGAAAAATGGTTTGATAATGATTGCAAAAATCTAAGAAAGTCATTGAGAAATATATCTAATCAAAAACACTGAGAACCAGACAACAAAAATATACGCCTTCCATATGAGGGAACACTGAAGCAATACAAACACACCCTAAGAACAAAAAAGGAACAGCACATTAGAAAACAGCTGGATGTAATTGAGGAATCCATAGAATCAAACCACTTCTGGGAGAATTGGAATAAATTAAACAAACCTCATCAGGAGGAATTTGCTATCCAAAATAGGCATATGTGGAGAAATCACTTTGAAAACCTCTCAGCAATATAACAAAGAGCCCAGAACAAAAATATATACAAGAACATGTACAAATCCTTGATTCAGCAGTCAAAGCCTATCAGAATCCTGTGGATAGCCCAATTACAGAAGAAGAATTATTGGAAAAACTCTGCACTCTCCAATCCAAAAAGGCCTGTGGTGCTGATGGTATTTTAAATGAAATGATGAAATATACAGACCACAAATTCAAATTGGTTATACTCAAACTCTTCAACGTTATCCTCACTGCAGGTATTTTCCTTGATATTTGGAACCAGGGATTGATCACATCAATCGATAAAAATGAAGAAAAATTTGAACCAACAAATTACAGAGGAATTTGCCTTAACAGCAACTTGAGGAAAATTCTCTGCAGTATTATAAATAGAAGACTACACCATTTTCTTGACGAACACAACGTCCTGAGCCGAAGCCAGATTGGATTTCTAAAAAATTATCGTACAACAGACCAAATGTACACCCCCCACACTCTAATTGACAATCAAGTAAACCAAAACAAAGGCAAAATATACTTGTGTTTTGTAGATTTCGAGAAAGCAGTTGATTAAATTTGGCATGAAGGTCTTTTTTTATAAACTAATAGAAAGTGGTATTGGCGGGAAAACATATGATGTTATTAAATCAATGTACACTAAAAACAAATATGCGGTTACAACAAGCAAACAGACTTCTTCTCTCAGGTACGGGGAGTGAAACAGGGCTGCCCAATAAGTCCAACATTATTTAACATCTACATTAATGAATTGGCAAAAACATTAGAAGAATCGGAAGCACCTGGTATGACCCTACACAACACTGAAATCAAGTGTCTGCTGTACGCAGATGACCTGGTGCTACTGTCTCCCACTAAGGAGGGGTTACAGCAGCACCTAGATCGTCTTCACAGGTTCTGTCAGTGTCACGCCCTGACCATAGAGAGCCTTCTTTATTCTCTATTTTGGTTAGGTCGGGGTGTGACTAGGGGGTTGTTCTAATCTAGGTTGTTTATGTCTATGTTGGCCTGGTATGGTTCCCAATCAGAGGCAGCTGTTTGTCGTTGTCTCTGATTGGGGATCATATTTAGGCAGCCATTACCCCCCTGTGCTTTGTGGGATCTTGTTTTGAGTTAGTGCATGTGGCACCTCTGATGTCACTGTTCGTTGTTTGTTTCCTTTTTTTGTTTGGAAGTTTCGTGTAAATAAATATTTGGAACTTTAATCACGCTGAGCCTTGGTCCGTCTCTCCACACAACCGTGGCAGTCAGACCTGAGCTCTGACCATTAACCTAAAAAACCTGAATATAATGTTCCGAAAAAATGTCCGGAAATAAGGATGACAAATATAAATTCTATTTGGACACAGTTCTATTAGAACACACCAAAAACCACACATATCTAGGACTAAATATCAGCAACACAGGTATCTTTCACATGGCTGTGAATGAGCTGAGAGACAAAGCAAGAAGAAGATTCTATGCCATTAAAAGGACCATTAAAATCGAAAATCCAATTAGAATCTGGCTCAACATTTTCCAATCGATTATAGAACCAATTGCTCTATATAGCAGTGAAGTATGGGATCCACTCTCTAATAATGAATTCACCAAATGGGACAAACATCCAATCGAAATACTGCATGCAGAGTTTTGCAAGACTGTATTGCAAGTGCAAAGAAAAACTCCAAATAACACATGTAGAGCAGAATTGGGCCAATAACCCCTCCTCATTCGAATAGAAAAAAGAGCCATCAAATTTTACAAACATCTTAAAACAAGTGACCCCAAAACATCCCATCACACAGCTCTACAATGTCAAGAGATGAAACCAGAGAAGAGTCCCCTCAGCCAGCCTGTTCTGAGGCTCAGTTCACAAACCCAAACCAACCCCATAGAGCCTCAGGACAGCACTCAGAAAATCTGGCCCAACCAAATCATCACAAAACAAAAACAAAAATAGATCACCTATTGGAAAGACACAACAAAAAATCTAAGTAAACTTCAATGCTATTTGGCTCTAAACAGACAGTACTAGGTGGCAGACAATCTGACCACTGTGAATGGTAGAAAACTGAGGAAAACATTGACTAGGTACAGACTCAGTGAGCACAGTCTGGCTATAGAGACCGGTCGTCAAAGACAAACCTGGCTGCCCAGAGAGGACAGGCTGTGCTCACTCTACTCCAGGGGAGAGGTAGAGACAGAGCTGCATTTCCTATTACACTGTGACAAATACTTAGACAGAAGATAATATTTCTTTCCCAAAATTATAATTCAATACAAAGAATTTGAAACTATAAAAGATGAAGAAAAAATCTAATATTTTATTGGGTAAAAAGCCAAAATGTGCAGTTTTGGCAGCCAAATATGTGGCCTCCTGTCACAACCTGAGGGACAGCCAGTGAAAAGTGCAATGTAATGTCGATAATATTTCCCATCTTGTTTTGTTTTGTTTTTCATACCATGTAATGTGTCTTCTCAGTCATGTTGAGACTGGTCTACTACTGTTGCTTTAATTGTATTGTTGTTCTGATTAATATTGTTGTTGTAGTTATTGTTAAGGGTAATCCCATGTCCACTACTACTATTATTATTGCTGTTGGTCCCACCATTTATTTATATATAAATATATATATATTTTATATATAAATATATATATTTGTTTATATGTATACTTTGACAATGTAAGTAATAATGAACTTGCCATGTCAATAAAGTCAATTGAATTGAATTGAGTGACAGAGAGAGAGATAAAGAGAGAGAGAGAGAGAGAAAGAGACATAGAGAGAGAGACAGAGAGAGAGAGACACATATATATATAGTATATCACAAAAGTGAGTACACCCCTCACATTTTTGTAAATATTTGAGTATATCTTTTAATGTGACAACACTGAAGAAATGACACTTTGCTACAATGTAAAGTAGTGAGTGTACAGCTTGTATAACAGTGTAAATTTGCTGTCCCCTCAAAATAACTCAACACACAGCCATTAATGTCTAAACCGCTGGCAACAAAAGTGAGTACACCCCTAAGTGAAAATTGGCCATTTTCCCTCCCTGGTGTCATGTGACTCGTTAGTGTTACAAGGTCTCAGGTGTGAATGGGGAGCAGGTGTGTTAAATTTGGTGTCATCGCTCTCACAGTCCCTCATACTGACTGGTCACTGGAAGTTCAACATGGCACCTCATGGCAAAGAACTCTCTGAGGATCTGAATAAAATAATTGTTGCTCTACATAAAGATGGCCTGGGCTATAAGAAGATTGCCAAGACCCTGAAACTGAGCTGCAGCACGGTGGCCAAGACCATACAGCGGTTTAACTGGACAGGTTCCACTCAGAACAGGCCTCGCCATGGTCGACCGAAGAAGTTGAGTGCACGTGCTCAGCGTCATATCCAGAGGTTGTCTTTGGGAAATAGACGTATGAGTGCTGCCAACATTGCTGCAGATGTTGAAGGGGTGGGGGGTCAGCCTGTCAGTGCTCAGACCATACGCCGTACACTGCATCAAATTGGTCTGCATGGCTGTCGTCCCAGAAGGAAGCCTCTTTTAAAAATGATGCACAAGAAAGCTGAAGACAAGCAGACTAAGGACATGGATTACTGGAACCATGTCCTGTGGTCTGATGAGACCAAGATTAACTTATTTGGTTCAGATGATGTCAAGCGTGTTTGGCGGCAACCAGGTGAGGAGTACAAAGACAAGTGTGTCTTGCCTACAGTCAAGCATGGTGGTGGGAGTGTCATGGTCTGGGGCTGCATGAGTGCTGCCGGCACTGGGGAGCTACAGTTCATTGAGGGAACCATGAATGCCAACATGTACTGTGACATACTGAAGCAGAGCATGATCCCCTCCCTTCGGAGACTGGGCCGCAGGGCAGTATTCCAACATGATAACGACCCCAAACACACCTCCAAGACGACCACTGCCTTGCTAAAGAAGCTGAGGGTAAAGGTGATGGACTGGCCAAGCATGTCTCCAGACCTAAACCCTATTGAGCATCTGTGGGGCATCCTCAAATGGGGTTAAGGGTTAAGGCAGTGCTGGAAAATGTTGGTGGCCACACAAAATATTGACACTTTGGGCCCAATTTGGACATTTTCACTTAGGGGTGTACTCACTTTTGTTGCCAGCGGTTTAGACATTAATGGCTGTGTGTTTATTTTGAGGGGACAGCAAATTTACACTGTTATACAAGCAGTACACTCACTACTTTACATTGTAGCAAAGTGTCATTTCTTCAGTGTTGTCACATGAAAAGATATACTCAAATATTTACAAAAATGTGAGGGGTGTACTCACTTTTGTGATATACTATATATATTTATAGAGAGAGAGAAAGAGAGCCATAGAAAGAGAGAGAGAGAGAATAGGGAGAGAGCGAAAGAGAGAGAGAGAGAGAGTGAGAGAGAAAGAGATAATAGAGGAGAACAGGTAGGTACTCACCAGAGTGACCCCGTCATCGTTCCGTAGGTTGAGACTGCCCCTGCTGGAGACCAGCTGTCTAACATCAGACAACATGGTGCTGGGCCTCTGGGTACGCATGGTGTGCATGGACGGCACATCTACACCTGGAACTACACATCAACACACACATCTTAGTACAGCAAACACACACCCCATGCACACACACACACTGTGACACTTTACAGAATGCATTAGAACTAAATAAAAGACATTGGATGGAAATGCGCTTTTTTGCGGAAATGCCTTTTTGAAAGTGAACTTTCTTGTGCCTTAATAACAAACTCTTAATCTGTAAATATTAATAAAATGTGAAATCCCAAAGCTGTTTAGACACTGAGAAAATACTGAATCTTGCCTAGCCATGATTGGTTGAGATAATCAGGTGGCTGGGACATTCATGAGAAAGAGTGTTCATTCAGTCACAAGGCACATCCTGCTCTCTGCAACCACGGACATTTCAAAGATCCATTGAATTTACTCATATTTTCATCATGGACTACATGCAAAGTGTAGCTACAGCTTACTACATAACATAGCCATGTTACTATGGCAACAAAGACTTCTAGAGTGTGACATGGTAGTGTGCCACAGCGGGAAGAGGAGAGAGAGGCGTGGGCATGAGGGGATAGAGATCAGCTATAGGGGGTTTGGGATGAGGGGAGGGGCCATGATGGCATGGGGGAGCAAGGGACACTCCAGACAGGTCACAGGCAGGTGGGGCTGAGATGCAGGTGTGTGTGTGTGTGTGTGTGTGTGTGTGTGTGTGTGTGTGTGTGTGTGTGTGTGTGTGTGTGTGTGTGTGTGTGTGTGTGTGTGTGTGTGTGTGTGTGTGTGTGTGTGTGTGTGTGTGTGTGTGTGTAGAGTGATATCTGAGGTGACTTCTGCAGTCCCATCTGTCATGTGACTAAAGACGGATGAGCTTGGGGGATCGTTCACTCTCTCTCTCTCTCTCTCTCTCTCTCTCTCTCTCTCTCTCTCTCTCTCTCTCTCTCTCTCTCTCTCTCTCTCTCTCTCTCTCTCTCTCTCTCTCTGTATTTCAGTCTCTACTCCAATCGGGGCTGTCATCTCTCCTCTTTTCTCTTTGTCATTTCTGTCTCATCTCGTTCTCTCTCCCATCTCTGATGACCTTCTTCATTCCTCGCTGGAGTGAGGTACTCTACTGTCAGTCAGCCTGAGGGAGAACTTAACCTTCACACCCACACCGGTCCCCCCACACACCGGCAGACACACACCCACACCGGCCCCCACACACCGGCCCACACACACCCACACCGGTCCCCCCACACACCGGCCCACACACACCCACACTGGCCCCCACACACCGGCACACACACCGGCACACACACACACACACACACACACACACACACACACACACACACACACACACACACACACACACACACACACACACACACACACACACACACACACACACACACACACACACACACACACGCCTCACAGGATGAGTGATGACCGTAGGTCTTTGGGAAATGTAAAGTGGGTCAGAATCAGAAGTCAGAGGAAGTTAACTGAAAGGACAGATACATGAATATCAGAGCGTACTGTAAGCTCATATCACATTTATACTGTGGCATCTGCAAAAGAAAGTTAGCAACAGTATCTTGACAAGATGACGAGTGCCTTAAAAAAATAAGCACAAATGACAGTTGCACATTGTCGGACATGAGTATGCATGGTGAGTCTGAGGGTGGGACTGAGGGAGAGCGGGAGAGTGGAGAGTGTGAGAGTGGAGAGAGGGAGAGAGGAGAGTGGAGAAAGGAAGAGTGGTGAGAGGGAGGGTGGAGAAAGGAAGAGTGAAGAGAAAGAGAGTGGAGAAAGTAAGAGTGGAGAAAGGGAGAGAAGAGAGTGGAGAAAGTAAGAGTGGAGAAAGGGAGAGAGGAGAGTGGAGAAAGTAAGAGTGAGTGGCGAGAGTGGAGAGAGTGAGAGTGGAAAGTGGAGAAAGGCGAGATGGGAGTGTAGAGAGTGAGAGTGGAGAGAGTGAGAGTGGAGAGAGTGAGAGTGGCAAAAGGAAGATAGGAGAGAGGGAGAGTGGAGAGAAGGAGAGTGGCTAGAGTGGAGAGCAGAGAGGGGGGGAGTGGAGAGAGGGAGAAAGGAGAGTGGAGAAAGGATGAGTGGAGAAATGGAGAGAGGAGAGTAGAGAGGGAGAGAGGAAAGAGGGAGAGTGGAAAGAAAGAGACAAGGCGAGTGGAGAGAGGGAGTTGGGGGTATAGGAGGAAATCTCCAACTTGTTCTCACTGTCTCACGTCAAAATTAGACGTTTATCCATGTTTCTCAAACATCACATTTCGAAGTTGTTGCAAACATTGCATTTCGAAGCGTTTAAGGTTGAGTTGAGACATTAACTACACATTTTTTCAGTTAGGGTTTGGGATAGGCAAAAAAAACAACAACACAAAAACAACTTCCTATTGCTGGATTCGAACTTGCAACCTTTGGAATCAGAGGCAGATGCTTATGCTTATGCCCATCCACCATCACCAACCAGAACACCCTAGCAAAACCAAGACCTGTTAGAAGGTAACAGCGCTCTCTGTTGCCCCTAGTGGCCGGTTTCCACATCATCTCCATGTGTCCTCAGACATGGACTTGTATCCCAAGTGACCTGCCTAGAACTCTCCCCCACACAGTAATAATAAATCACCATACGCCTGATGCTACCCCAGGGATGGAGGGAGAGGTGAGGATGGTATGTGGTCCACACTCTGTCAGGCTGTCATCCCCCTCTCTCTGTCTATCCATCTATTCGTGCTCTGTATTGATGGAGGGGCTAAGTGGCTTTTACTCTGAGGCAGATGGATGGTGTCTGTACAGGACCAACAGTGGTCCTGCTAACACATTAGCATGTTAGGGCCTCCAACACCCTGCCAGGGAGCTGGACCATAACCATCAGTCTGAGCTCAGTTAGATATGGACACAGTGTGCTGGATTAGCTGTGCTGGGCTGGTTTGGATTGGACTGACTGGGATAGGCTGGATAGGGCTGAATAGGGCTGGATATGGCTGGGCTAGGTTGGGCTGGGCTCGCCTTGGCTGGGCTGGACTAAGTTGTGCTGGGACCAATAGGGCTGGATAGGGCTAGACAGGGCTGGGCTCGATAGCCTGGGCTGGATTGGACACCCCCCCCACACACAAACCCACATACAGTATAAAGACCTTTTCCTCTGTCAATACATCAGCCAACCGTCCATGGGAACATTCCTTCTCATTAAGTCTGTCTCCTCATCTCATGTTAAAATTGCATGTGGACACAATTAAGACATTATCTCATGAATGAGAAATGAACCATTATATTTCAGTAATTTTCCCTCTTCAGTTCCTTTTCTATTCAGTCTCTTTCTTTAATTGCCATGATAAGATGCAAATGAGCACTACAGCAGGCAGTAAATTTGCACACAGAAATGTTATATGGACTACAACAAAATATCTCACTGCTGAAATAATAGGTCCTCATCAGAGTCATTGTGTGGGGGTGGAAACTTAGCAAAGATTGAAAAAAATACTATTCACTGGAGGAAAGATGGCTGTCCGCTCCTAAGGACTGTGGGCTCTTGTCCTCTGTGGACGACGTGAGTAAGACATTTAAGCGTGTTAACCCTCGCAAGGCTGCCGGTATCATGGTATCACTAGCCGCGACCTCAGAGCATGCTGGCTGGAGTGTTCACGGACATATTCAATCTCTCCCTATCTCAGTCTGCTGTCCCCACTTGCTGCAAAATGTCCACTATAGTTCCTGTATCCAAGAGAGCAAAGGTAACTGAACTAAATGACTATCGCCCCATAGCACTCACTTCTGCCATCATGAAGTGCTTTGAGGGGCAAGTTAAGGATCATATCACCTCCACCTTACATGACACCCTAGACCCTCTTCAATTTGCATACCGCCCCAATAGATCCACAGATGATGCAATCACCATCGCACTGCACGCTGCCCTATCCCATCTGGACAAGAGGAATACCTATGTAAGAATGATGTTCATTGACTATGGCTCAGCATTCAACACCATAGTACCCTCCAAGCTCATCATTAAGCTCGGGGCCCTGGGTCTGAACCCCACGCTGTGCAACTGCTCCTGGACTTCCTGACGGTCCACCCCAGGTGGTGAAGATAGGAAACAACACGCTCCACTGATCCTCAACACAGGGGCCCACAAGGGTGTGTTCTCAGCCCCCTCCTGTACTCCCTGATTACCAGTGACTGCATGGCCACGCACCAACTCAATCCTCAAGTTTGCAGACAACACAACAGTAGTAAGCCTGATTATCAACAATGACGAGACCGAATACAGGGGGGAGGTGAGGTCCCTGGCGGAGCGGTGCCAGGAAAATAACCTCTCCCTCAATGTCGACAAAATGAAGGAGCTGATCGTGGACTTCAGGAAAAAACAGAGAGAGCACGCCCCTATACACATTGATGGACCGCAGTGGAGAAGGTGAAAAGCTTCAAGTTCCTCGGCGTACACATCACTGACGATCTGAAATGGTCCACCCACACAGACTCTTCGACCTCAGGAGGCTGAATAAATTTGTCTAGGCCCCTAAGACCCTCACAAACTTTTACAGATGTACAATTGAGAGCATCCTGTCAGGCTGTATCACAACCTGGTACGGCAACTGCACTTCCCGTAACCACAGGGCTCTCCAGAGGGTGGTGCGGTCTACCCAACGCGTCACTGGGGCACACTGCCTGCCCTCCAGGACACCTACAGCACCCGATGTCACAGGAAGGCCAAAAAGATCATCAAGGACATCAACCACCCGAGCCACGGCCTGTTCACCCACAATAATCCAGAAGGCGAGTTCAGTAGAGGTGCATCAAAGCTAGGACCGAGAGACTGAAAAACAGCTTCTATCTCAAGGCCATCCAAGTTAAACAGCAATCACTAGCCGGCTACCACCAGGTTACTCAACCCTGCACCTTAGAGGCTGCTGCACTACAGTGCCTTCGGAAGTACTCAGACTCTTTCCACATTGTTTTTACTGTTACAACCTTATTCTAAAATGCATTTAAAAAAACAATTATCATCATGGAGAATACGTCATGACAAAATAAAAAACTGGATTTTAGAACTTTTTGCATTGAAGGTCCCCAAGAACACAGTGGCCTCCAACATTCTTAAATGGAAGAAATTTGGAACCACCAAGACTCTTCCTAGAGCTGGCCAACCGGCCAAACTGAGCAATCGGGGGAGAAGGGCCTAGGTCAGGGAACCTGATGGTCACTTTGACAGAGCTCTAGAGTTCCTCTGTGTAGATGGGAAAACCTTCCAGAAGAACAACCATCTCTGCAGCACTCCACCAATCAGGCCTTTATGTTAGAGTGGCCAGACGGAAGCCACTACTCAGTAAAAGACACATGACAGCCAGCTTGGAGTTTGCCAAAAGGCACCTAAAGACTCTCAGACCATGAGAAAAAAAGAGTCTCTGGTCTGATGAAACCAAAATGAAACCAAAAACCTCTTTGGCCTGAGTACCAAGCGTCACATCCGGAGGAAACCTGGCACCATCCCTACGGTGAAACATGCTGGTGGCAGCATCATGCTGTGGGGATGTTTTTCAGTGGCAGGGACTGGGAGACTAGTCAGGATCGAGGCAAAGATCAAAGTACATTAGAGATCCTTAATGAAAACCTGCTCCAGAGCTCTCAGGACCTCAGACTGGGGCAATGGTTCACCTTCCAACAGGACAACGACCCCAAGCACACAGCCAAGACAACGAAGGAGTGGCTTTGGGACAAGTCGCTTGTCACGCCCTGACCATAGAGAGCCCTCGTAATAGGTCAGTGCGTGACTAGGGGGGTTTCTAGGTATTATATTTCTATGTTGGTGTGTGTGTATGGTTCCCAATTGGAGGCAGCTGATAATCGTTACCTCTAGCTGGGGATCATACTTAGTGTGTCTTTTTTCCCACCTGCTATGGGGGATATTATTTTGTATGAGTGCCTATGTGCGCTACGTATTTCACTATCGTTATATCTTTGTTGTTTTGGAAGTTTCACTATCATTAAAATGTGGAACTCTACTCACGCTGCGCCTTGGTCCAATTATTCGTGGCCTAGACAGAGCCCGGACTTGAACCAGATCGAACATCTCTGGAGAGACCTAAAAATAGCTGTGCAGCAATGCTCCCCATCCAACCTGACTAAATTTGAGAGGATCTGAAGAGAGGAATGGGAGAAAGTCCCCAAATACAGGTGTGCCAAGCTTGTAGCGTCATACCCAAGAAGACTCGAGGCTGTAATCGCTGCCAAAGGTGCTTCAACAAAGTATTGAGTAAACGGTCTGAATGCTTATGTAAATGTAACATTTCTGTTTTAAATTTTTTTTGGAAATTTCCTGGCCATCGACCCAAAATATCGCTATTTTGTTCCCCAAGCCACTTAGTTATGGCAAGGTGCTCCATCATATGGGAAAAGGCATTGTTCGTCACCAAACTGTTCCTGGATGGTTGGGAGAAGATGTTCTTGGAGGATTTGTTGGTACCATTCTTTATCCTGTTTGGGCTGCAAGCTGAATATTGAAAAAACTGGAAAATATGTGCACATTTTCAAACGGCCTCCTAAGAAACTTTTTATTTTACAATATGCATATATTTACTACTGTTGGATAGATAACAGTCTATAGTTTCTAAAAAGGTTTGAATTGTTTCTCTAAGTTGAACAGAAATATTTTTACAGCCATTTTCCCAGCCGAATTGAGATTTCCAAAATGCGATGTGTCCCTTTAAGACCTTGTCTATAAAAGGTCATTACACTTAGGACCGTAGAAACACGTCACACGCCTTCATCAGGCTGTAATGCGGAAGTGAGAATTGAAAGCAGTCGAATATCTCGTCCATGGACTGAATACCACACCTTCTTGTAAGACCTGCGCAGTTAAAAAAAAATTCCGGGCGCGAAGCATAATTTGGTCTCGGCTTCTTGAAGAAGGTCGATAACGGTGAATATGATCTCTGACTGCGATATTATTTGATACATGTCACAAAATCATCCTAAAGTATGTTTTTTCAATATACTTTAATTATATTATTGCAATTTATTCTGGACTTTAGACGTGATGTTTTGGAAGAATTTTTTGAAGAAGAAGAGGTTAGCGCCGCAATGCTATTGTGCTTGCTAACCAAAGAGGGAAATAGTTCGTTCTGGAACCCAACTAAAGACTCTACTGAACATTGGACCCCGTTACAACATTCTGATGGAATATCAACAAAGATAAGGACCCAATTTGGGATGCTTTTTCATATATCTGTCGAACTGTGCTATGCTAACTCTGCTAACTGTGCTAGGCTAGCGCTTGACTTATGCTAGTGCTGCCTTATGCTAGCTTATGTTGTTAGCTAATATAACGATATATTGTGTTTTCGCTGTAAAACACTTCAAAAATCGGAAATATTGGCTTTATTCACACGATATCTGTCTTTCATTAGCTATCCACCATATGTTTTTCTGAAATGTTTTATGAGGTGTAATTAGTAGTCGACGTTGGTGTATGTATTTTCTCTGGCTACTCCCGTCTGGATTCAGGCTGTAGCTATGTGGTAGCATTTATGGTAGCATCAATGTAAAACTGATTTATAGCTAAAATATGCACTTTTTATGAACAAAACATAGATTTATTGTGTAACATGTTATATGACTGTCATCTGAGGTAGTTTTTTCTGGGTTCTTTAGGTTGGTTTTAGTTTATTTCGGTTGGCTTGTGCATGCTACTTGAATCATAATTCATACATCATAATCATATTCATACGTGTCTGTCCACTTTTGTATTTGGTGGTGAGCTAACATAAATATATGTGGTGTTTTCTCTGTAAAACATTAAAAAAATCGGACATGTTGGCTGGATTGACAAGATGTTTATCTTTCAAATGCTGTATTGGACTTGTTAATGTGTGAAAGTTAAATATTTTAAAAAAATAGATTTTGAATTTCGCGCCCTGCAGCTGTTGTCATTTTCGTTCCGATTTCAGGCTTGCACCCCAAACAGGTTATTCATGGCTGTGTTCTTAGGCAAAATTGTGAGTGAGCCCACTCCCTTGGCTGAGAAGCAACCCCACACATGAATGGTCTCAGGATGCTTTACTGTTGGCATGACACAGGACTGATGGTAGCGCTCACCTTGTCTTCTCCGGACAAGCTTTTTTTCCGGATGCCCCAAACAATCGGTAAGGGGATTCATCAGAGAAAATGACTTTACCCCAGTCCTCAGCAGTCCAATGCCTATACCTTTTGCAGAATATCAGTCTGTCCCTGATGTTTTTCCTGGAGAGAAGTGGCTTCTTTGCTGCCCTTCTTGACACCAGGCCATCCTCCAAAAGTCTTTGCCTCACTGTGCGTACAGATGCACTCACACCTGCCTGCTGCCATTCCTGAGCAAGCTCTGTACTGGTGGTGCCCCGATCCCGCAGCTGAATCAACTTTAGGAGACGGTCCTGGCGCTTGCTGAACTTTCTTGGGCGCCATGAAGCCTTCTTCACAACAATTGAACCGCTCTCCTTGAAGTTCTTGATGTTCCGATAAATGGTTGATTTAGGTGCAATCTTACTGGCAGCAATATCCTTGCCTGTGAAACCCTTTTTGGGCAAAGCAATGATGACGGCACGTGTTTCCTTGCAGGTAACCATGGTTGACAGAGGAAGAACAATGATTCCAAGAACCACCCTCCTTTTGAAGCTTCCAGTCTGTTATTCGAACTCAATCAGCATGACAGAGTGATCTCCAGCCTTGCCCTCGTCAACACTCACACCTGTGTTAACGAGAGAATCACTGATATGATGTCAGCTGGTCCTTTTGTGGCAAGGCTGAAATGCAGTGGAAATGTTTTTGGGGGATTCAGTTCATTAGCATGGCAAAGAGGGACTTTGCAAATAATTGCAGTTTTTCTGATCACTCTTCATAACATTCTGGAGTATATGCAAATTGCCATCACACAAACTGAGGCAGCAGACTTTGTGAAAATGTATAGTTTTGTCATTCTCAAAACTTTTGGCCACGACTGTACATACTGTATTCTACTGAATTTTAGTTAATAATACCACTCCGACAACGCTTGTCCTAATATTTATGTATTTCTTAATTCTATTATTTTACCTTTAGATTTGTGTGTATAGTTGTGAATTGTTCGATACTACTGCACTGTTGAAGCTAGGAAGACAAGCATTTCGCTACACCCGCATGTGTATGTGACCAATAACATTTGATTTGATTTATATGAACATTTATGCAAAATAAACAATAGGGCTACACCACAACAACCCAACAATACATAACAGAACACTACACAACACTACAAAACAGAAATCAACACAACACAACAATAGAACACTACACACACAACACAGCAATACAGCAACACAACACAACAACAAAACACAACAACATAACACTACACACACAACACAATAGTAAATCCTGTAAGGAGTGTTGTGTTACCGTTTTCCTCCAGGTGTTTTCGGATGATGTAGCTGGTCTCAGTTCCCTCGGTGGTGTAGTCCAGTGGAATGTTCCCGTTCACATCCTGCAGTAGAACATTCACCCCAGCCTTCCAAAACACCCGGATCGTTCGGAACCCACCATAGAACGAGGAGGGAGAGAAAGCAGAAGAGAGAGACACAAATAAGTTGAGTGGTTTCTCAGGTCATCCATAAGAGGGGGATCGATGATAAAGTACACACAATTATCAGGCCCTCCCAGCAGTGTGTACCTGAGGAGAACCACAAGGACATAAACACTCAATGGAGGTAATGAATCAACTCATTAAATCTGGGACTGTGAGGGCCGTGTGCACAACTCTGCCTTTTACTGTTCCCTCAATTCAATGTTTCTATTCAAGGGCTTTATTGGCATGGGAAACACATGATAACATTGCCAAAGCAAGTGAAATAGATAATAAACAAAAGTGAAATAACAATGAAAATTAACAGTAAACATTACACTCACAAAAGTTCCAAAATAATAAAGGCATTTCAAACGTCATATTATGTATAT
Organism: Salvelinus fontinalis; assembly: GCF_029448725.1. NCBI lineage: Eukaryota > Metazoa > Chordata > Actinopteri > Salmoniformes > Salmonidae > Salvelinus > Salvelinus fontinalis. Next base: position 26,683,596 of record NC_074687.1, read on the forward strand.
ATACACTGTTGTAACGATGTGCAAATAGTTAAAGTACAACATTGAAAATAAATAAACATAAATATGGGTTGTATTTACAATGGTGTTTGTTCTTCACTGGTTGACCTTTTCTTGTGGCAACAGGTCCCACATCTTGCTGCTGTGATGTCACACAGGTTTTTCACCCAGCAGATATGAGAGTTGTTCAAAATTGGGTTTGTTTTCGAATTCTTTGTGGATCTGTGTAATCTGAGGGAAATATGTGTCTCTAATATGGTCATACATTTGGTAGGAGGTTAGGAAGTGCAGCTCAGTTTCCACCTCATTTTATGGACAGTGTGCACACAGCCTGTCTTCTCTTGAGAGCCAGGTCTGCCTACAGCGGCTTTTCTCAATAGCAAGGCTATGCTCACTGAGTCTGTACATAGACAAAGCTTTCGTTGACTTTGGGTCAGTCACAGTGGTCAGGTATTCTGCCACTGTGTACTCTCTGTTTAGGGCAAAATAGCCTTCTAGTTTGCTCTCTTTTGGAATTAATTATTTCCAATGTGTTAATAATTATCTTTTTGTTTTCTTATGATTTGGTTGGGTCTTGTAGTGTTGCTGTCCTGGGGCTCTGTGGGGTCTGTTTGTGTTTGTGAACAGAGCCACAGGACCAGCTTGCTCATCTCCATGTTCATCTCTCTGTAGGTTTTGGCTTTGTTAAGGAAGGTTTGGGAATCACTTCTTTTTAGGTGGTTGTAGAATTTAAAGCTCATTTCTGGATTTTGGTAATTAGCGGGTATCGGCCTAATTCTGCTCTGCATGCATTATTTGGTGTTTTACGTTAAACACGGAGGACATTTTTGCAGAATTCTGACTGCAAAGTCTCAATATGGTGTTTTTCCCATTTTGTGAATTCTTGGTTGGGGAGCGGACCCCAGACCTTACAACCATAAATGACAACGGGTTCAATAACTGATTCAAGTATTTTTAGCCAGATCCTAATTGGTACGTCGAATTTTATGTTCCTTTTGATGGCATAGAAGGCTCTTGCCTTGGCACTGTGGCGCTGATGTTTAGGCCAAGGTATGTATAGTTTTTTGTGTGCTCTAGGGCAATGTTGTCTAGATAAAATTTGTATTTGTGGTCCTGGCGACTGGACCTTTTTTGGAACATCATTATTTTTGTCAAACTGAGATTTACAGTCAGGGCCCAGGTCTGGCAGAATCTGTGCAGAATATATAATAGGTGCTGCTGTAGGCCCTCCTTGGTTGGTGACAGAAGCACCAGATCATCAGTAAACAGGAGACATTTGACTTGTATTTTGTCCTGTAGTTCATTCAATGTAACTGGAGAATCCAGTGGGTTCTGGTAGTCTTTAATAGTTGATTCTAAGATTTGTATTTGATCATGTATATGTTTTTGCTGTTTGTTCTTTGTTATAGGGCCAAAAAGATTGGAGAAGTGGGTTATCCATACAACTCCATTTTGGATAGATAATTCTTCATGTTGTTGTTTGTTTAGTTTCCCAGAAGTGGTTAGAGTCTATGGATTCTTCAATTACATTGAGCTGATTTCTGATGTGCTGTTCCTTCTTTTTCCGTAATGTATTTCTGTATTGTTCTAGTGATTCAGCATAGTGAAGGGGTAGACTCAGGTTTTCTATGTCTCTTTGTTTTTGGTTGGATAGATTTCTCAATTTCTTTTTTAGGTTTTTGCATTCTTCATCAAACCATTTGTCATTGTTGTTACTTTTCTTCGGTTTCTGTTCATTTCTTTTCTATTTGATAAGGAAGCTGAAAGGTCTAATATACTGTTAAGTTTACACCTTCACTATTACAGTGGAACCTTTTGTCCAGGAAGTTTATTGTTCCATAATTGTTGGCTAATTGTTTTTTGGTGGGTTTCCACTCTACATTCCTTCCATCTATAGCATTTCTTAAAATGATTCATTTCCTTTGGTTTTGATGCCTCATGATTGAGTACTGCTCTGTTCAAGTAGATTTTGCTGTGATCTAATAGGGGTGTCAGTGAACGCTCCCCTCGAAGCCTACCAATGACTATGTACATACCCATCGTCCGATAGAGCTGCAGGAGTTGTGGCCCATTTTTGTTGGTTATGTTGTTGTAGGTGTGCCTAGGGGGGCATATGGGTGACACGTTCCTGACCTGTTTTCTGTTATTTTTGTACGTGTTTAGTTGGTCAGGACGTGAGTTGGGGTGGGCATTCTATGTTTTGTGTTTCTATGTTTAGGTTGTTTGTAATTAGCCTTATATGGTTCTCAATCAGGGACAGGTGTTTGACGTTTTCCTCTAATTGAGAACCATATAAAGGTAGGCTGTTCACACTGTTTGTTCGTGGGTGGTTGTCTTCTGTGTCTGTGTATGTTGCACCACACGGGACTGTTTCGGTTTGTTCGTTCGTTTCATGTAGTCTGTTCCTGTTCGTTAGTTCTTCGTGTCTTTATGTAAGTTCCATGTTCAGGTTTCGTCTACGTCGTTTTCTTATTTTGTAGTTTGTTGAAGTGTTTTCGGTTTTCGTCTGTTCTTTAATAAACTTCATTATGTCCAAATATCACGCTGCACTTTGGTCCAATCCCCAGGAGCGGTGGTATGAGGAGGCAGCAAGGAGACGTGGCTGGAAGCCTGTGAGTAAACCCCAAAAATGTATTGGGTGGGGGCTAAGAGGGAGAGTGGCGAAGTCAGGTAGGAGACCTGCGCCCACTCCCTGTACTTACCGTGGAGAGCCCACTCCCTGTACTTACCGTGGAGAGCGAGAGTACGGGCAGACACCGTGTTACGCAGTAGAGCGCATGGTGTCTCCTGTACGTGTGCACAGCCCGGTGCAGTACATACCAGCTCCTCGTATCGGCCGGGCCAGATTGAGCATTGAGCCAAGTGCCATGAAGCCGGCTCTACACATCTGGCCACCAGTGCGTCTCCTCGGGCCGGCTTACATGGCACCAGCCTTACACATGGTGTCCCCGGTTTGCCTACATAGCCCGGTGCGGGTTATTCCACCTCCCCGCACTGGTCGGGCGACGGGGAGCATACAACCAGGTAAGGTTGGGCAGGCTCGGTGCTCAAGGGAGCCAGTACGCCTGCACGGTCCGGTATTTCCGGCGCCACCTCCCCGCTCCAGGCCAGTACCACCAGTGCCTACACCACACACCAGGCTTCCAGTGCGTCTCCAGAGCCCTGTTCCTCCTCCACACACTCTCCCTGTGGTGCGTGTCTCCAGCCCAGTGCCTCCAGTTCCGGCACCACGCATCAAGCCTCATGTGCGTCTCCAGAGCCCTGTACGCACTGTTCCTTCTCCCCGTACTCGCCCTGATGTGCGTGCCCTCAGCCCGGTACCAACAGTGCCGGTACCACGCACCAGGCCTATAGTACGCTTTGAGAGTCCAGTGTGCCCTGTTGTTGTTCCACGCACTGGCCTGAAGGTGCGTAGCTTTAGCCCGGTACCTCCAGTTCCGGCACCACGCACCAGGCCTACAGTGCGTTTCAGCTGGCCAGAGTCTGCCGTCTGCCCAACGGCGCCTGAACTGCCCGTCTGCCCAACAGCGCCTGAACTGCCCGTCTGCCCAACGCCGTCTGAACTGTCCGTCTGCCCAACGCCGTCTGAACTGTCCGTCTACCAAGCGCCGCATGAACTGCCCGTCTGTACTGAGCCTTCAAAGCCGCCCGTCTGTACTGAGCCTGCAAAGCCGCCCGTCTGCCATGAGCCTTCAGAGCCGTCCGCCAGACAGGAGCCGCTAGAGCCTTCCGCCAGACAGGAACCGCTAGAGCCTTCCGCCAGACAGGAGCCGCTAGAGCCTTCCGCCAGACAGGAGCAACCAAAGCCTTCCGCCAGAGGAGCAGCCAGAGCCTTCCGCCAGACAGGATCAGCCAGAGCCTCCCGCCAGACAGGATCAGCCAGAGCCTTCCGCCAGACAGGATCAGCCAGAGCCTTCCGCCAGACAGGATCAGCCAGAGCCGTCAGCGAGCCATGACCAGCCAGTGCCGTCAGCGAGCCAGGACCAGCCAGAGCCGTCAGCGAGCCATGACCAGCCAGAGCCGTCAGCGAGCCATGACCAGCCAGAGCCGTCATCCAGCCATGACCAGCCAGGGCCGTCATCCAGCCATGACCAGCCAGGGCCGTCATCCAGCCATGACCAGCCAGAGCCGTCATCCAGCCATGACCAGCCAGAGCCGTCATCCAGCCATGACCAGCCAGAGCCGTCATCCAGCCATGACCAGCCAGAGCCGTCATCCAGCCATGACCAGCCAAGGCCGTCATCCAGCCATGACCAGCCAGAGCCGTCATCCAGCCAGGATCCGCCAGAGCCAGCCAGCCAGGATCCGCCATAGCCAGCCAGCCAGGATCCGCCATCCAGTCCGGTGCTGCCGTCCCTCAGTCCGGTGCTGCCGTCCCTCAGTCCGGAGCTGCCGTCCCTCAGTCCGGAGCTGCCCCTTATCCCGGTGCTGCTCCTTATCCCGGTGATGCCCCTTAATTTAGGTGGGGTTATTTGGAGGGTGGTCATTGAGGGGGGGAATACGGAAGCAGGGAGTGATTATGGTGGGATGGGGACCACGCCCAGAGCCTGAGCCGCCACCATGGACAGATGCCCACCCAGACCCTCCCCTAGACTTTTGGTGGTGCGTCCGGAGTTTTCACCTTGAGGGGGGGTTCTGTCACGTTCCTGACCTGTGTTCTGTTATTTTTGTATGTGTTTAGTTGGTCAGGACGTGAGTTGGGGTGGGCATTCTATGTTTTGTGTTTCTATGTTTAGGTTGTTTGTAATTAGCCTTATATGGTTCTCAATCAGGGACAGGTGTTTGACGTTTTCCTCTGAGAACCATATAAAGGTAGGCTGTTCACACTGTTTGTTTGTGGGTGGTTGTCTTCTGTGTCTGTGTATGTTGCACCACACGGGACTGTTTCGGTTTGTTCGTTCGTTTGATGTAATCTGTTCCTGTTCGTGAGTTCTTTGTGTCTTTATGTAAGTTCCATGTTCAGGTTTCGTCTACGTCGTTTTCTTATTTTGTAGTTTGTTGAAGTGTTTTCCGTTTTCGTCTGTTCTTTAATAAACTTCATTATGTCCAAATATCACGCTGCACTTTGGTCCAATCCCTACTCCTCTTCTTCCGAAGAGGAGGAGGACATCCGTTACAATGGGGGAGGGAATGCTTTCACCTACAGGCAGGTGTTTGTCCCCCTGTGTGCTGAGGGTGTCAGGTTCTTGTCTGTTTCTTGCATTTAGGTCGCCACAGACTAGTACATGTCCCTGGGCTTGGAAAGGATTGATTTCCCCCTCCAGGATGGAAGTTTGATCTGAGCGGGCCTAAATGGGGTGTGGGCATAGTTGACATGGGAGGGTGTTGATTGGTTGGGGTGGGGGTGTGGATGTGGATGTGGCTGGTGGTGCTGTGGTCTTGAGGTGGGTCTTCTCGGCGTGGGTCCTCTATGTGTAGGTCCAGGGGGAGAGTGTCTTGCTAGTATGGGTGGGGTGTCTATTGATCTGTTGCTCCTGTGTGAAGTGTTGGGGCAGACCGTTGAGGGCGATGTCCTTTAGGGTCCGGGTGAAGGTGGTCACTGCTGCCTTGTAGAGGTAGACTTGGTCGTAAAGGCTGTTCAAGTCCAGGGTGGAGTGGTGGGCCAGGAAAACCTCTGGTTTTGAGACACATTCACGGGAAATACTTGCGTTTACCCGCTGTATGGTAGCAGGGTGGAAGTCTTTTCGTGGTAGCAGGGTGGAGATAACCACTTGCGCGTTGGGGAAAGTAGAAGAGGCTTTTTCAATCCCTCCCTTGAGTGATGTGGCCACCATTTCCTGCTGTGCTCTCGGGTCCTTGTGGCTGTGTGTATTATTATGTGGCTGGGTGACCCTAGTTGGTCCTCAGACAGAAGGTCTAGGGTGCGCTGGGCGTTTGGACACCAGAGTTGATACACTCTGTGTTTGGGAAAAAGTACATTTTCTTGTATATAAGGAGTACAATCTGTGTCTTGTGTATGTCCTCAGTGGGTGTGTGTGTGTGGGGGGGAGGGGGGGGGGGGGTTGTCAGGAGGGCAATCAGTGGGGGGAGGGGGTGCTCAGAGGGGGTGAGATCCCCTAGGCTTGGGGTTCTTCAGTTGTCTGCTGTGATGTCAACACTATGGTCAGGGTCTGGTGTGGACTGTTCTGTTGTGGGGTCAACACTACGGTCAGGGTCTGGTGTGGACTGCTCTGCTGTGGTGTCAACGCTATGGTCAGGGTCTGGTGTGGACTGTTCTGCTGTGATGTCAACACTATGGTCAGGGTCTGGTGTGTACTGTTCTGCTGTGGTGTCAACACTATGGTCAGGGTCTGTTGTGACTGTTCTGCTGTGATGTCAACACTATGGTCAGGGTCTGGTGTGGACTGTTCTGCTGTGATGTCAACACTATGGTCAGGGTCTGGTGTGGACTGTTCTGCTGTGGTGTCGACGCTATGGTCAGGGTCTGGTGTGGACTGTTCTGCTGTGGTGTCAACACTATGGTCAGGGTCTGGTGTGGACTGTTCTGCTGTGGTGTCAACACTATGGTCAGGGTCTGGTGTGGACTGTTCTGCTGTGATGTCAACACTATGGTCAGGGTCTGGTGTGGACTGTTCTGCTGTGGTGTCAACACTATGGTCAGGGTCTGGTGTGGACTGTTCTGCTGTGATGTCAACACTATGGTCAGGGTCTGGTGTGGACTGTTCTGCTGTGATGTCAACACTATGGTCAGGGTCTGGTGTGGACTGTTCTGTTGTGATGTCAACACTATGGTCAGGGTCTGGTGTGGACTGTTCTGCTGTGATGTCAACACTATGGTCAGGGTCTGGTGTGGACTGTTCTGCTGTGGTGTCAACACTATAGTCAGGGTCTGGTGTGGACTGTTCTGCTGTGATGTCAACACTATGGTCAGGGTCTGGTGTGGACTGTTCTGCTGTGGTGTCATCACTATGGTCAGGGTCTGGTGTGGACTGTTCTGCTGTGGTGTCAACACTATGGTCACGGTCTGGTGTGGACTGTCCTGTTGTGGTGTCGAGACTTTTGTCGGGAGCTGAGGTGGGCTGTTCTGCTGGCTTCTCTGCAGGGGTGGCCACCTCTCTAATGGGCTGTTCTCTGTCACACGCCATCTCTCTCTCTCTCTCTCTCTCTCTCTCTCTCTCTCTCTCTCTTTCCCTCTGTCTCTTTATCGCTATCAATATCCCCTTTTCCCTCTCTATAACTTACTTAAAGTGGAACTAACAGCGTTTTAGCAACATGAAATCTCATTCAAATCTGTTCATCTACAGTCCCTGGAATAATATGACACTTCTTTTATTTTACATTTGCTGACAAGGAAACACTTAGATTTGGTCATTTTCACGTTTTTATAAATTCTTAGAATGTTTGGGAATGATGTATAGTAAGGCATTTCTGAAAATTCTTTAGCAATATAGAGTGGGAAAGCGGCTGTGTGTTTGGACAACTAAAAGACACTGCTGTAAATAAAACCTAACACAAATATCTGGCTCATCTAGGACCGGAGTCTATGCAGATCGGTGCACCACAGCCAATCAGAGCTATAGTAGGCCTTGATGCAAATAAGCCATTTGCCACATGGGCCTGCCATAATTCACTTTGAACTGGACTAGCTATGTGTTTACAGGCAGTCGATCATTAGAACACATTCGCCAAAAGCCACAAAATTCACCTGAATGGAATTCTGAAAATATGTAAATACCACGGGAGTCCTCTTACATTTGGGAACTTTACAGTCCTATTGATCAAACAACCATGAACAGGTAGGCTCTCTCTCCCTCAGTTATGCACATCAACAACAACAAGATCAACAACTAATGCTAGCCAGAGCGAGATGAGCTAAACATTAGATAAACCCTCTCAAACTTGTTTTGCTAGTTGGCCGTCAAAATTGCACTGATAAACGATGGGGAATAATAGCCTGCTCGTACTTCTGCAGCTTGCCTGTCAATGCTTGCTTGTCCCAACCCACACTTTGACAACTGAATGGGAACTTGCCTGCCTGCCAGCCCATTTGATCAACGGCAGATACATTTAATTGATAACTAGTGTCACGCCCTGGCCTTAGTTATCTTTGTTTTCTTTATTATTTTAGGTCAGAATGTGACATGGGGGATGTTTGTGTGTTTTTGTCTCGTATAGGGTGTTTGTATTTTATAGTTTTTTTCTAGATTTCATGGGGTTGTGTTCAGTGTAGGTGTTTAGGTATGTCTATGGTTGCCTGAGTGGTTCTCAATTAGAGACAGCTGTCATTAGTTGTCTCTGATTGAGAGCCATATTTAGGCAGCCATAGGCATTAGGTAGGTTGTGGGTAATTGTCTATGTTTGACGTTTTGTAGCGTCACTGTCGTTTGTTGTTTTGTCTAGTTTGTGTTAGTTTCATCTTCAAATAAAGTGAAGATGTATTTATATCACGCTGCGCCTTGGTCCTCTCTTTCACCTAAAGACGATTGGGACATCTAGTTCATAAATTGCCGCCAGTGTGTCAGAGTGCACTCTGGGTCGTTCGTAAATTCAGAGCGCTGAAAGATAATTGGTTTGTAAATTCAGAGAGTTTCGCTCTCCTAGCACATACTGCACGATTGACCCTGGATGCTCTGGCCGAGGAGTGGGGTTGATCCGTGTGTTCCTCAACGGCAGTAAAGTACACAAGCTAACTGGCTAAAGTTGGCTTGCTACTTCCAGACACAAATGGGAGAACACCTCACTCTAACCATTTCACTCGCCTTAGCAGAGCTGGTTAGGCTGTTTACATTTTATCATGACTCGTATTTCCCCCTACATTTACTAACACAGGTCAGTAAATAAGCGGGTGCTGCACGTTTGTAAATTCATAAACTATTCTGCGCTCTGCTCTGTCACACTCAGATGAGAGTAATCGGAGTAGGTAGCCAGAGTGTATTTATGAAGGCAAGAGATATGCTAACAGGATAACAGTTGTTCAAGTTCAGCATAGCTAGGTAGCAAAAATACTTTTTTTTACACCTGCATTTAGCTGTACCACCAAAAAAGGATGAGGGGGGAAAAGTCGATCACTCACCTACTCCTCCAATGACATGACATCCTCCCAGAAGCTACAGTAGCTAGCTAACATTAGGGTCCAGGTTTTTTGGCTTGCTTAATAAAGAGGTACATGATAGGCTAGCCTATTAGCCACATTATGACTTGTGATCATTGCCCTAGCTAGTTTGATTGTATTGACATTCCCAGCCATAGTTACATTCATCTGTTTTTGTCCAAAAGATTGAGGCATTGAAACTGAAAGAGGGCATCCCTAATGTGAGGAGGCAGCAAACAATGTACCAGTCTATGATTTACATCCTAAATGCTTATTTTTTGGACTACCAAGAAATGTATTGGTGAATTATATTAGCTAATCATGCTTTGAACTGCATCATTCTAGTCTGCCAATAATGCCTGTACGTGATGGAATTGTTAGTCAAGTGGAACCTATTTTTAAAACCTCTTATAAAGTTGGTTTTGTAGCATAAACTGGGAATTTGATATTTTTTTACTGATATTATGATTGTCTGTTTGTTTCATATTTGCTAAGTAGTTAAAGCACTGTCAGCTCACCTTTAAGCTAACACATTTCCTTTCAAGTCGCCATTGTCAGTCCTTCCCCATACCATTGTCAGTCCTTCCCCTTCCCCTGTTTGTTGTTTGCCTAAACAATACAATATGTTGCAGTGTAACGATTGTGGCTGGGCTGGGGCAGATAAGAGGGACAGGGGTCTTTAAGTGAGGCCTTATTGAATATTTACTGCTAATAGAATTCTAACAACCATGTTAGGACAGAACATGAGATTAATGGGCTAGTTCTCAGGCAGACAGAGAGAAGTGGAGTGTGTGTGTAGAGGGGGTTGGAGACGGTTTTACCTAATATAGAGAATGGAGGAAGAGGAATAACTAGACGATGGACATAGGCTAGAGAGTGACTTACAAATACTGAACCCAAAACCCCAAAATCTGCAGTTGTCAACGTCGTGTGTATAGGTGGCAGGGAAGTCAGGCGCAGGAGAGTAAATTAAGTGTAGATGGAGACTTTTAATCAATGTCCATGACATGCTCCCAAACACGAGAAATATACATACATAAAATAAAAATTGGGTTCGAGGACCCGTCGCGCACCTATACACCAATCAAACAACACTTGACAATAAACAATCTCTGACAAACACATGAAGGGAAACAGAGGGTTAAATACACAACAGGTAATGAATGGGATTGACAACAGGTGTGTGGGAAGACAAGACAAAACCAATGGAAAATGAAAAATGGATCGATGATGGCTAGAAGGCCGGTGAAGTCGACCGCCGAACACCGCCCGGACAAGGAGAGGCAACGACTTCGGTAGAAGTCGTGACAGCAGTCCAAACCCTTATATCTCAGAGCCCTGGACCGTTAAATGCAAACCACAAACACCTGGAACTTAAACATCATGCAATTCATCAAAACAAATCTCTAAACACTAGGGAAAGCTAATGCAAATCTCTAAACACTAGGGAAAGCTAATGCAAATCTCTAAACACTAGGGAAAGCTAATGCAAATCACTTAACACTAGGGAAAGCTAATGCAAATCTCTAAACACCAGGGAAAGCTAATGCAAATCTCTAAACACTAGGGAAAGCTAATGCAAATCTCTAAACACTAGGGAAAGCTAATGCAAATCTCTAAACACTAGGGAAAGCTAATGCAAATCTCTAAACACTAGGGAAAGCTAATGCAAATCTCTAAACACTAGGGAAAGCTAATGCAAATCTCTAAACACTAGGGAAAGCTAATGCAAATCTCTAAACACTAGGGAAAGCTAATGCAAATCTCTAAACACTAGGGAAAGCTAATGCAAATCTCTAAACACCAGGGAAAGCTAATGCAAATCTCTAAACACCAGGGAAAGCTAATGCAAATCTCTAAACACTAGGGAAAGCTAATGCAAATCTCTAAACACTAGGGAAAGCTATTGCAAATCTCTAAACACTAGGGAAAGCTAATGCAAATCTCTAAACACTAGGGAAAGCTAATGCAAATCTCTAAACACTAGGGAAAGCTAATGCAAATCTCTAAACACTAGGGAAAGCTAATGCAAATCTCTAAACAGTAGGGAAAGCTAATGCAAATCTCTAAACACTAGGGAAAGCAAATGCAAATCTCTAAACACTAGGGAAAGCTAATGCAAATCTCTAAACACTAGGGAAAGCTAATGCAAATCTCTAAACACTAGGGAAAGCTAATGCAAATCTCTAAACACTAGGGAAAGCTAATGCATCTAATGGATCAACCAGGCAAAGCGTCAATACAGGACTAAGATTGAATCCTACTACACCGGCTCCAATGCTTGTTGGACGTGGCTGGGCATGAAACTATTATGGACTACAAAGGGAAGCACAGTCGCGAGCTGCCCAGTGACATGAACCTACCAGACGAGCTAAATAACTTCGATGCTCGCTTTGAGGCAAGCAACACAGAAGCATGTATGACAGCATCATCCGTTCCGGACGACTGTGTGATCACGCTCTCCGTAGCCGATGTGAGTAAGACCTTAAAACAGGTCAACATTCACAAGGCCGCAGGGCCAGACGGATTACCAGGACGTGTACTCCAAGCATGTGCTGACCAACTGGCAAGTGTCTTCAATTACATTTTCAACCTCTGCCTGTCCGAGTCTGTAATACCAACATGTTTCAAGCAGACCACCATAGTCCCTGTGCCCAAGAACACTAAGGTAACCTGTCTGAATGACTACCGACCCATAGCATTCACGTCTGTAGCCAGGAAGTGCTTTGAAAGGCTGTTCATGGCTCACATTAATACCATTATCCCAGAAACCCTAGACTGACTATAATTTGCATACCTCCCCAACTAACCACAAATGATGCAGTCTCTATTGCACTCCACACTGCCCTTTCTCACCTGGGCCAAAAGGAACACCTACATGAGAATGCTATTCACTGACTACAGCTCAGCGTTCAACACCATAGTGCCCTCAATTGTACAACTGAATGCCTTCAACTGAAATGTGTCTTCCGACTAAACACCTCCCTCTGCAACTGGAACCAAGTCTAGGTCCAAAAGGCTTTTTAATAACAGCTCCTACCACCAAGACATAAGACTCCAGAACAGCTAATCAAATGGCCACCCGGACTATTTGCACCCCACCCCCATTTTTATGCTGCTGCTACTCTCTGTTTATTATACATGCATAGTCACTTTAGCTCTACTTACATGTACATATTACCTTAATTACCTCGACTAACCTGTGCCCCGCACATTGACTCTGTACCAGTACCCCCTGTATATAGCCTCCACATTGACTCTGTACCAGTACCGCCTGTATATAGCCTCCACATTGACTCTGTACCAGTACCCCCTGTATATAGCCTCCACATTGACTCTGTACCAGTACCGCCTGTATATAGTCTCCACATTGACTCTGTACTAGTACCCCCTGTATATTGCCTCCACATTGACTCTGTACCGTAACACCCTGTATATAGCCTCCACATTGACTCTGACCGTAATACCCTGTATATAGCCTCCACATTGACTCTGTACCGTAATACCCTGTATATAGCCTCCACATTGACTCTGTACCGTAATACTCTGTATATATCTTCCACATTGACTCTGTACCGTAATACCCTGTATATAGCTTCCACATTGACTCTGTACCGTAATACCCTGTATATAGCCTCGCTACTGTTATTTTATTGTTGCTCCTTAATTATATCTTATTTCTCTATTTTTCTTCTTTATTTTATTTATTTATTTATTT